>NC_143564.1:26175681-26478295 GCF_054136105.1 Typopeltis vanoorti | reverse complement strand
GAAAAAAACCTGCCTCTCACTCCCCCTACTCACACCCTCTTTATACAGTTTCCAGGGATGACCTCTGGTTCTCCCCTGATCTCCCACTATTCTCTGTAGAACTTCTCTACCATTGATCTTATAACAACCCCTTACCAACTTGTAGGTCTCTATCATATCTCCCCTCTTCCTTCTCTCCACCAGACTCTGCAAATTACATCTTCTCAATCTTTCCTCATACTCAACATTCCAGAGGTCAGAAACTACCTTAGTCAGTCGCCTTTGAACCTTTTGCAATGATCTTTCCAAATATGCCAATGATCTAGTGGAAACTTTGAAAGATAACGATTCCATATATTTTTTTTTGGTATTTTGCAAAATTCAACAAAAGCAGTGGATTAATTATTAATGCAGACAAGACAAAATTAAAAGTTTATGGAAAATGGGATCTTGGAGGCATTCCTTTTGGACTAATCTCTAAGAGAGAACCCCTCATTATACTTGGAATTCCCTTTTCCACTTATCCAATATTAGCAGTTCAAGAACTTATACAGGGTGTTCGGGATAAATTTGACAGTTTCGTAAGGAAAAAGAAAATCTTCTTTGTATCTATTAAATTTAATGAATTGACAAAAAAACATTACAGGCAGAGTTAATTACAATACTATCAACAAGATTTACTCAAAATAACCACCATTAGCATCGATCACAGCTTCAATTCTGCTTCGGAACCTCGAACAAGCTGATGCTACAGTCTCCCTGGGAAGGGCCGCAAAAACTGTTTTAATTTTATCCATTAACTGGGCTTTTGTATTACTGGAAGTGCGATTGGTGTCTTTTTCAACTGTGCCCCATACAAAATAATCCATGGGGTTAAGGTCTGGGGAGTTTGGAGGCCAAACATTTGGACTGGTGAAGTCGTAGAAATTTTCAGACAACCATTTTTGACTTTTCCCAGAGGTGTGGCAAGGGGCCGAATCCTGCTGCCATACATATGGCCTACCATTGGCTACCCTTGTTATCCAGGGCTTGACTACAGTTAGCAACTCCACGAACAAAGCCCGAATTCCAATGCCAGGGTTCTTCAACACCTGTTCCTGCAGATTTGCGAGGAATTCTGCTGTACGAACGCAATCAGATCGTCTGCTAGGGATCTTTCTTCTTGCTACATCCTCGTAGTCACCATTGCAAGTCTCTAGTTCATGCCTGATTGTTTTTACTGTATTCAGGGAGCATTGGGCAGCAGTCGTAATATCCTTATTTTGATGGCGGGCACGAATCATCATGATACAAGTTATTCTCTTCCATGATTCAGGTGGGTTCCAGCTATCCATCCTTTCTGACATCTTGTATGTGAATGAAGAAGGGTCCAAACTTTTAAATGAAGAGAAGTGTGTGTTAATACATGTAACTTACGGAAAAATATAATTAATTATAAATATGTCAAATTTATCCCGAACACCCTGTATACAAGAACTTTGAAATGTTAGAAGACTGGAAAATAGGGCCACTCTCCTTTTCTTCTAAAGCTATAGTACTGAAAACCATAATCTTTCCTGCTCAGTTGTACATAATGAATATTACAGATATCACAGAAGCTGAAGAAAAGCAATTATATAGTAAACCTCTGCAATTTTTTTTGGTCCAGCCGATACGAAGAAGTTAAAAAGGTTCTTCAACTATCAAAGAAGCATAGAGGATTTGGACATCCAGCCTTAAAATTCTGATATTTAAGTCATACAGCTTCAAAAATCAATAAAATATTGCAAACTAATCACACATGTGCAGACCTTCTCCGGTACTACCTGGGTTTTCATCTCCCCCTGTTTGGGGTTAATGATTATAAAGGTCCAAAAGCGGAGATTGTTCCTGAATACTGCAACACTCTGTGCTTAACGCTAAGACTGCTAAAACGCTCTGGAATTGACTTTCTTTCCATTAAATAAAAATAAAATTTGTTATAAAAAAATCTTTAATTTCTTTCGCCGTGAAGTTCCACAGTTAGGTACGGACAACAATATTTTGTTTTATAACTTGATGAATTTTCAAGGGTACCATAACAGGAGGGATCTTGCTTGGAGAATTGCATATGGCCACCTTCCAGTCATTGCCATCAAATGGAGGTACTTTAACATTGGAGAGAGATCCAATCTGTGACATCTGTTACCGATTGGAAACAGTAGAACATGCATTCTACAGCTGCCCTCCTGCCCTGTGTATTTGGAATAGATTATGTAATGTGTTGGACATTCCATTACTTACAACAGAACAGGTTATTTTTTACAATACCCACCACCTGTCAGCAGTGGGAAGAGAATTTTGATTTTTTATGAATTAAAATACCATTTATGGAAGGTTAGAAAGAAACATGGATTTGAAAACCAGCAATATGACATTCAAATGCTTTATAATATTGTACTGTGGAAATTTTATTGTTTAGTCAAACGATTTTTGTATTTAGAAAGAAGCATTCTAGGAGATATCAAATTTATCACTAGATGGTGTAGACCACCCACATTATATAAAATTTTGTCTATTCTTGCTACGAGAAGTTTTTTTAAATAGTTCCATTCTCTTAATTCAGTGTGGTCTTATAGTCAATTGCAAGGATGACTGGAGAGCAATCCCAGACAGAGAAGACCAACTCAAGGCAGTTAACCCAGGTGGGGCTAACCACCTGGGTATCAGTCATCTTTGCGCTTTAGTTTCAATTGGTCTTTTGGTTGTTCATCTATATGAGATTGGTGAAAAAGGAAAACTGATAGCCTTTAGCTATATAAAAGAGCTGAGGCCTTTTCTCTCTCTCTCATGCTATCTATCTGTTCTTTCTTTCTCCTAATACTATCAGGCTCTCTTGCACCCCTATTCTAACTACTCTAGGCCTGTGATGAGCAACTCTTTACTTTATCACCTCAATAAAGGTCAAAACTGGTCTGGGTATTGGTCCTTCCCAATAATACCTAGGATACAGACATAGAATACCAGTTGTGATGGTGGAGGTGGGCAATAGATGGCATTGATGGAGATAATTCGTAGTAGGGGTTCGATGTAGTGGTTGAGACAGTTGGAGGTGTGTGTCCTCCCGCGATGAGTCTTCAGACTCCTTGGAGGTATCAGGAATAATAATAATAATGTGTAATAACTAATATTTAAGGAATTGACAGCGTATACTGGAAATATAGATTAAATAAAATTTAATATACACTTTCCGATATTTCGGCGAACGTTACGTTGCCATCTTCTTGGGAACTTACTAAAAAGACACGTGCACACAAGTACTAATACAACAAATGAGACTGAGGCTAGGACGCTAGCGTTTTCCTAAAGTCCTGATGGTGCCCCCTGGCGGGCTATATTGGTAGTTCTTGGCCTTTGGGCTGAAGTTCTTTTGATAAAAGTTTCCCAAATTTGGGGCAGTTTCATGCATCCAAATTTGTTGAGGTTTGGCATGTTCCTAAGGGCCGAGGCTGATTCCATGAATAGTCTTTCATACTTGAACTTGCTGCAGTGTATTACTGTAGCTTTCTTCCATCTTATTCTGTGACGAGTATCCAGAGCGTGGTCTGCAAGCCCAGAGTGGCTGTACTGGTGAAATCGGATGTAATCCTTGTGTTCTGAGATTCTGATATTTGCTGTCCTGCCTGTTTGGCCAAAGTAGGACAGTTTACAGCTGCAAGGGACCTGGTATACACCAGGTAGGTCTAGGGGAAGTAGTTGGTCTTTGGTAGAGCGGATAAGGGATGCCAGTTTTCTATGTGGTCTGTAACAAGTGGTCAAGTCATGTTTTTTTAAGATTTTATTGATTTTTTCTGAGGTGCCTCTGATGTAGGGAATAGTGATGGATTTAGAGAGTAATCTTTTTTGTGAGGGGGAGGGGGTGGTGGGTTGTGGATAACTGGGTTAAGTATTTTTTGGATTTTTTGGAGGGGGTAGCCGTTGGCTGAGAAAGTGTCACGGATGTGATTTAGTTCAGAGGTTAGGGCTTGATCATTAGAACAGATTATTTTTGCCCTGTTGAATAATGTTTTAATAACTCCATATTGTTGTGAGGGGGGGGGGGAGGATTGTTGGTGAATGTATCTGCCTGTATGGGTGGGTTTTCTATAAACTGAGAAAACCAAGGTTCCATCAGGTTGGCGGGTGACTAGTGTGTCTAGGAAGGGGAGGTTATTGTTTTCCTCTTTTTCCAGGGTGAATTTGATTCTAGGGTGTTGGTTGTTCAAGTGTGTTAGGAAGGAGAGGAGTGAATTCGGGCCATGTGGCCAAATAGCGAAAACATCATCAACATAGCGAAGCCATATGGTAGGTTTTTGTGGGGCTGAGTTTAAGGCTTTCTCTTCAAACATCTCCATGAAAAAGTTGGCCAAGGGTGGGGAAAGTGGTGAACCCATGGCTGTCCCCTCTATCTGTTTGTAGAATTTTTCCTGCCAAACGAAATAGCCTGAGTTCATTGTAAACTGAAATAGGGCTGAGATATCGGGAGGAAATTTAGCTTGGATTAGCTCTAAGGTTTCTTTGAGAGGGACATTCGTGAATAGGGAGGAGACATCAAAACTGACCATTATGTCATTGTGTTGGAGTGTAAGGTTTTCTATACTGGCTTTGAAGTGGGCTGAGTTTTTTTATGTGTGATGGTGTATTGCCAGTATAGTGTGAGAGCGCTTTGGCTAAATGCTTGGCTAGTTTGTAAGTGGGGGAATCAATGCCATCCACTATGGGACGTAATGGCACATTTTCTTTGTATATTTTTGGGAGCCCATATATGCGGGGGGGTCTAGAGTTATAGGGTTTTAGTCTGTTGGTAATCTCCACAGGCCAGGAAGTGACCTTCTTAAGGAGCCTATGGAGTTTTCTAATTTGTGAGCTGGTAGGATTGTAATCAATGGGGAGGTAAGTGGAGCTGACTTGACCACTTGTTACAGACCACATAGAAAACTGGCATCCCTTATCCGCTCTACCAAAGACCAACCACTTCCCCTAGACCTACCTGGTGTATACCAGGTCCCTTGCAGCTGTAAACTGTCCTACTTTGGCCAAACAGGCAGGACAGCAAATATCAGAATCTCAGAACACAAGGATTACATCTGATTTCACCAGTACAGCCACTCTGGGCTTGCAGACCACGCTCTGGATACTCGCCACAGAATAAGATGGAAGAAAGCTACAGTAATACACCGCAGCAAGTTCAAGTATGAAAGACTATTCATGGAATCAGCCTCGGCCCTTAGGAACATGCCAAACCTCAACAAATTTGGATGCATGAAACTGCCCCAAATTTGGGAAACTTTTATCAAAAAAACTTCAGCCCAAAGGCCAAGAACTACCAATGTAGCCCGCCAGGGGGCACCATCAGGACTTTAGGAAAACGCTAGCGTCCTAGCCTCAGTCTCATTTGTTGTATTAGTACTTGTGTGCACATGTCTTTTTAGTAAGTTCCCAAGAAGATGGCAACGTAACTTTCGCCGAAATATCGGAAAGTGTATATTAAATTTTATTTAATCTATATTTCCAGTATACGCTGTCAATTCCTTAAATATTAGTTATTATGTCTAACCAGCGTATAAGCCTCTCAACAAGAATAATAATAATGTGTGCATGTGCAAACTTTGTTTGCTTACACTTGGATAAAGAATAAACCAAGAATATTGTTTATTGGCATCTTTAATTTAATTTAGAACAAAGTGAATATTAGTCATCATTTCCAGCAGTGTTGGAAATTTTGAATTCCTTCCCCCATCCCAACCATTCTTTCCATTCCAAGTATACTTAACTGTACGTGTTTGGAATGTGAAATTCTTAAAATGCATTATTTGTATTATTTTTTTATCTTTAAAAGAATAATACATCCTGTCCTGTCAGGTGTTTTCTCCCTCCAGGAGATTGACTACCATGTGTCTCCACCATGTCCTATTCTGTGCCTCTCTGCTGCATTCCTCATATGAGAGATAGGTCCAGTCTACTATATTTTTCATCCACTCCAGTCTTTGTCTTCCTCTTTCTCTCAACAGTTCCTTCGAGAAGTGTCCTTTGAAGGCGTTATGTCCAAAATAGCCAGGCCCAAGTGGAGATGCCAGGCAGAAGCATTAGCAGGTCATCTCTACCTATAGGAGTTGCCAAATGGTATGCCACCCTTTTTTTTTTATAAATTACTCTGGATTTAGAGAAAGATGTTGAAAGTTTATTTTTCGCTTGGTTAGAGTATAATAAATTTAGTTTAATCCTTTATCCAAGTGTGAACAAACAAAGTTTGTGCCTGAAAGTATCTTCAGGACTGGGGTAAGGTGGTACAACACCAGGCACTCCTTGCAAAGGTGGAGCAAACTACCAACACTCCTATCTCAGTATCTCCCATAATACAAAACACATCTCCTTGCGGATATGTCTAATGTTATGCATTAACAGGCCCAAGTGATATCTCCACTTGGGCCTGGATCCCACTGAAGAGATCTCAATAAAGGTAAAACTAGTCTGGGTTGTGGCCCTTCCCTTAATGCATAACATTAGACATATCCGCAAGGAGATGTGTTTTGCATTATGGGAGATACTGAGATAGGAGTATTGGTAGTTTGCTCCACCTTTGCAAGGAGTGCCCTTGTGTTGTACCACCTTATCCCAGTCCTGAAGATACTTTCAAGCGCAAACTTTGTTTGCCCACACTTGGATAAAGGATTAAACTAAATTTATCATTGCCAAGGTCTTTTATACTGTCTTCACAGTTTAAGCAAAGTGTCCCTAAAATTTCAGGTCCTTATTCACAACCATTTTGGGGATATCTTTTTTCCTCTGTCTTCTCCAAGACATCTTCTTCAATTGTATACTCTTCATCCCATCTTCGTTATCTCTACTTTAAAACCTTGCACTCTGCAGCATTAAACTGTTGACTCTGCTCACCTATCCATGCACACAATCTACTTAAATCCTCTTGTAAAATCACATCTGCTGTACTCATTGTAGTTCTTCCCAGCTATGCATCCTCTGCAAACAATCACCATTCAAACCTTTCTTGATATCATTAACATACAAGTAAAACAACAACAACAGCCCGAAAAACCAACACATTTAGAGATATGGTGCTTGGGACTTCCACTGGTGTTCCTCTACCAGAATATTGTTCTCACACTACACAGCTTGATGATACCTGTTAGATAGCCAAACTCCAATCCAAAGCACTAATCTGTTTTCCAACCATATTCAATTCCAGTTTAATTACCAACTTGTCACATGGCAATCTACCAAAGGCTTTTGAAAAATCTAAGTATATCATTGTATAGGCATCTGTCTGTCTTGTTCAAAGCACTCATCACCTTATTGTCAGACATAAGTAAATCATCAAAAAGTGAATTTCCTTTAGCAAACCCATCTGTTCACCAAAGATAATGTTATTGTTGTCAACTCATTTCTGGATTTTATTCTTCCCACTTACATCTTTGACGCCTTACCATGACTCCAGACACACAGATTGGCCTAACATTCAAAGCTTGAGTCTTATTACCTCCCTTATAAAGCAGAAGTCTTGCCCTCCTTCAATTCCTTTGGAACTTAGCCCAGTGTAAGACTCATATTAAACAAGTCCATCAATGCAGATGTCAAATCCCTGGGACATTACTTCAAAACATGCAGTGATGTGCCATAAAGTTTCACAGCCATGATAACACCAAGTTTGAGTAAACTTGGTGTTATCATGCTTCCTCCCTTCCACTAATGTACTCAGTCTTTTCACAATATGTCCCTTTCATGAGGTTCAAATACCTTTATGAACTGCTCATTTAATATCTCAACTATATTTTCTACAGTGGTTATCCTTCTGCCATTTTCACTGATCAGTATCATCCTTCCATAGTAATTTCTTCTACTGGCTACATATTGAAAGAACTCTTTTTTTTTCTCCCCTCATTAGCTAAGTCTTGCAAAAGTTCTGCTCATACTGCACTTTTGCAATCCTTACCAAATGAGACATATCTTGCTTGATTTTTTGTTGTACTCATGTAACTCATTTAATAATCAGCTGCATGAAGATTACCACTCATCTTATACTGTTTCCATAACACATTATTCTTTTTGAATGAAGTTAAGAGTGGTAAGATATGTGGTGATTCTATGATTAAGGGTATGGAGAGCGTTATGCCTGAGGAGTGCTTGGCTGGTTGGACAATAGAAGGCTTTAGCAATAAAGAGAGGGCATGATGTAGACAAGATGATAGTTATGGTGGGTACAGGTATAAATCAGGTAGCAAAAGATTTAAGAACATTGTTAGATATTGTGAAGAGGAAAAGTGTCAATGGGAGGATAGTGTGTGTGCTGCCTCGTTTTGACAATTGCGAATTAAGTAGATGAGTGATGATAATGAATGATATGATTGCAAGAATGTGCGAAAACAGAGGTCTGGAATTTGTTGATGTCTGGAGTGTGTTTGAAGGAAAAAGACAGTTGTATGCTAGAGTTGGCTGCATCTGAACATGGAATGACATAAGCAATTGAAGAAGTTACTGTTTACAATTGTTAACAGTAAATTCAACTTGTTCAATTGTTAACAATTAAACAAGTTGAAGTAAATGGGTAGGGAAACTAATATTGAAAAGGTTGAGTGTAAGAGAGAGAAACTTTAGCAGTAATTGTATATTTATTGATCCTTATTCGCAGAATAAATTGCAGAAGAGAGGGGATAAAAATCGGCATGGGACTACTGAAATTAGTGATTTGTATATCAGTTCTAAAGCCGGTACAAGAACTAGAGGGAATCTGCAATTTTTGTATACCAATGCAAGAAGCATTCGAAATAAGAGAGAAGAATTTTTGGCATTAGTCAGTGCAATCTCACCAAAAGTTGTAGGCATTAGTGAAACTTGGCTGTCAGCAGAAGATGTGGTCACTGGAATTGAATGTGATGGGTACAGTATTTTCAGGGAGGCTAGAGAAGACAGAACAGGGGGAGGAGTACTGTTGATGACAGCCGATGTGTTGCAGCCAAAGAAAGTAGTACATCAAGATGATAGACATGTGAATGAGAGTTCATTTGAGGTGGTCTGGTGTGAAATAGTGACCAACGCAACCAAATATGCAGTTGGATGATGCTATAGGCCAGGGGGTACAAGGGGGGAGGATATTGAATTCATGCATCAGCAAATTAGTGCAATGAGTGCAGGTTTAGTGATTATTATGGGAGATTTGAATTATGGTGATATAAATTGGAAGGAGGAAATATCACGTAGCAAAAAGGAAATGGAGTTCATACATCTTCTGCTAGATAATTACTTGAAACAGCACATAACTGAAGGGACATGTGGTGTGAGAGTGTTGGACCTGGTTATTGGTTTAGAGGTTATATGCATAAGTCAGGTGTCCTTGTTACCTCCAATTGGTGAAACCAATCATGTGGTATTGACTTGGGAGGTTGCAAAATCTGTGGATTTTTCTGTTAAGAAGGGGTATATATGGAACTATAGGTTAGGCAATTATAACAAGCTTCAGAGTGAGCTTGCAACCATCCCATGGCAGAACATATTGCAGGGAAAAGATATTAGCAGTGCATGGGATAAAATCAGCAGGTATCTGAGGAAAGCAATATCAGATTGTGTCCCCATGGTCAGGAAGACAAACAAGGTAGGTGTTAGATGGATGAGCAGTAGTATCGAGCTTGATCTGCAAAAAAAGAAAATGTTATGGAGAATGTACAAGGAGAAATGCGATCAGTACACCCATGAGCAGTAAAAGGCTCAAGCTAGGAAGGTTACCAGCATAGTAAGAAAAGCTAAATCAGATTATGAGAAGACCTTAGCCAATGAGATCAAGGGTAATCCCAAAGAGTTCTTCTGCTATGTGAGAAGTAAAAGGAAGAATGACTTGGAAGGATACCTTTAGTGGGTGCTGATGGTATTGAGGTGACAAAATCAGATGTAATAGTCAAGTTACTGAGTGATCAATTTTCAAAAATCTATCACCCAAGTGAGGATATCTCTGTACCTGTAGCAATAACTAATGTGAGAAATGAAGTTAAGAAATCAGAGGTATTTAATATATTGCAAAATTTAAATGCAAACACTGCTGTAGGTTTAGATGGAATATCAGCTCGGGTGTTGTGTGAATGTGCAAAGGAATTTTCAACTCCTCTTACTTGGATATTTAACTTAAGTTTGAAGTCTGGTATAGTCCCTAGGAAGTTAGGCAAAGTGGTTCTTTTGCATAAAAGTGACTCTAAAACTGTAGTTAATTACAGACCAATCACTATCTCAGGAGTAGTGCTAAAAGTATTGGAAAAGTTGGTTAAAGACAAAATTCAAGAATGGGTGGATCATGATATGATACTCTATAGAGGCCAACATGGTTTTGTTAAAGGTAGATCCTGCCTTAGCAATCTATTAACTTTTTATAATAGAATGACATCTGAGTTGGACGAAGGAACTAGCTACACAGTGGTACTTCTGGATTTTGCTAAGGCCTTTGACAGGATACCCCCATGGAAGACTGTTACGCAAATTGGAACAGATGGGAATGGATACTAAATTGGTGATATGGATAGGAGAATGGCTCAGGGAGAGATACCAGAAGGTGGTGTATGGAGGAACTGAGTCCAGGATGAGGCAGGTGACCAGTGGTGTGCCTCAGAGCTCTGTGCTTGGGCCATTGTTGTTTAATTTGTATATAAATGATATAGGAAATGGCTTAAAGGGAGATATTCAGTTGTTTGCTGATGATGCAAAGTTGGGTAGTGCAATAAAAAATCAAGCTGATGTTGAAAGTTTGCAGGATGATTTAAATAAGCTGGTAGAATGGGCAAAAGGTAATGGATGTCAGTTCAATGTGGAAAAGTGTAAAGTTATGCATTTTGGGATTAAAAAATTACCAGCTGTGTACTACATTGATGGAACAGTACTCCAAGAGATTGATGAGGCTAGGGACTTAGGGGTGTTGGTAGATAGGGAGATGAAGTTCAGTGGACATATTGCTAAGGTGTCCAAGATTGCACATAGGATTACTTGGTTGTTGAGGAACACACTGACATCCAGAGATAAAGAGGTTATTATTCCCCTTTATAAAGCATTGATACTTTCACATTTGGATTACTGTGCTCAGGTCTGGTCACCTAGATTCCTTGGAGATGAGGAGGCTGTGGAGAGGGTTCAGAGAAGAGTGACTAAGTTGGTGAGTGATGTAAAAAATGCTCCCTACATTGATAGATGGAGAGCTTGTGGATTGCAGAGGTTGGTTGATAGGTAGAGAATAGTGGATATGATAGAAACATTTAAATTACTGAAAGGTTTTTATAGTATTGATGCAGGGGAAATGTTTCAGCTGTGTGATAGTGGAAGAACAAGAGGTCATCCCTGGAAATTAAAGAAGAGTGTGGTTAACAAGGGTGTGAGAACAAGGTTTTTTGCCTGGAGGGTGGTGAACGAGTGGAATTCATTGCCTGACTTAGTTGTGGGTTCTTCGTCTGTAAATGAATTCAAGAAGAGACGTGACAGATATTGTTTTGCTAGTTTGGGTCTCCCACGATGAGTCTACTGACTCCATGGAGAAACCCATAATAATAATATTTCTTCTAGCTTATAAGTTTACTATCTTCATCCATTTTGTGCCTTTCTCATTTAATAGATATTTATAGTAATCACCAAGCATTGTTTTCACCGACATCTGAAATGACTGCATGTCACTCTGAAATTGTGGTATATACAAAGGTGGTCTGAAAAGTTCTCGGCCTAACAAAAACAAATTTATAATTTCAAAATTATTTTTATTTTTCAACATAATCTCCATTAAGACTAATACATTTATTCCAGCGATGCTCCATCGCCATTATCCCATCCCTGTAGTGGTTCTCAGTAAGATCTGCAAAATACCCCTCTACAGCTGCAATCATCTCTTGATTTGAAGAAAAACGCTGACCAGTGAGGAAGAGTTTTAGTTTTGAGTAGAGATAAAAGTCAGAGGAAGCCAAATCTGGGGAATAGGGTGAATGTTCTAACAATTTAGAGTGTGGATCCCTTAATTTTCCCATTGCCAAAACATCTTTGTGAGCAGGTGCATTGTCCTGATGAAAGATGATTTTTTCTTCTGCAAACCGGTCTTTTCTCACGAATTTTTTTGTCTAGTCTGGTTAAAAGATCGGAATAATATTCCCTGGTTATTGGTTTACCCTTTTCAAGATAATTAATAAACAAATTGCCTTTAGCATCCCAAAACATGAATGCCATGACCTTTCCTGCTGATGGAACCGACTTTGTCTTCATCACTGAACAACCAGCTTCTGTCCACTGTTTTGACTGCTGCTTGAAATCTAGTGTGTAATGCTGAATCCAAGTCTCATCCATAGTAATAAAGCAACGCAGAAAATCAGTTTTATTCTTGTTAAAATGCTCCAAGCACTGCTAAGAGATTTTCATGCGAGTGCGTTTTTGATGTGCTGTGAGCACGCATGGCACCCATCTTGTGCAAAGCTCTTTCATATGCAATTCTTCATGCAAAATATATCATACGCATTCTTTTGAAATGCCTGTAGTCTCAGCAATTTCACATACTTTGACTCCAGTCATCCAATACCATATCGTGCACTTGATCAATGATTTCTGGTGTTGTTACACTTTTTGGACATCCTTCACGTGGATCATCTTCAAGGCTGGTACAGACACATTTAAACTCGGCAGCCCATTTCTTAATTGTCAAAAATGAAGGAGAAGAGTGCCCATAAACTTTTATGAACTTCGAATGAATTTCTTTTGGCATTAAATCTTCTTTTACAAAGAATTTTATAACCACATGGTACTCAATTTTATCCATTTCAAGGGATACAGAGAACACTTTTGCTTCAGACAGCTGTATAAGACAAACTACTTGATAGAATGACTTGCAGTTTCACATGGATGCTTATGACAAATGTACGAACTTAGAAAAAAAAATGTTGTCAACAGTGTTGCCATCTATGGTTGGGACTGAGAACTTTTCAGACCACCCTCATACAGTGTAATTAACAAATAGAAATGAATCCGTATATAATATCACACTGCATGTGATTGTTGTGCTTTTAAAAACATCCAGTATAATTAGTAGGGAGTTTCCATGAAAAATGAAGTTAATTATTGTATGAAATATTTTACAAGTCAAAAAACTGTATATGTAGTGTTTTTCTGCAAACTATAGATGAACTAATAGTATTGGTTCCTTCTGCATAATAGTATAGTCAGCTTGTGAAATCTATCATCCATTTCTAAAATGACTGTTTCGTAATTGAATTTAGAACTAATAATGCAGGTTCAATTTCCTGTAAAAATGTAAATTTTGATGCCAGTTTTTTTTTTTTTTCATGTGATTGTGATATGTATATATGTGAATGCAAAATTTTATTATGTAAAATCTTTGCATCCATTATCAGGGATTCTAGTGAGGAAGGAAGGATAAATTGTATTGCCAATGTTGTTTATAAATTTCATTGTCAATGACAATACAATTACAATACTATCATCTTGGGCTGCAGATGATAATCAGTTTGAGTAATGTAAAGCTAGGGAGGATTACTAGATAAAGTATCGATGTAGTGGCTCTTAAAAATGATGATCTATGTAATCTAGAAAGGTGGGCAAATGATAGTATAAGGTTTGAACTTTGGGATTCAGAGATGGGAGGCTGCATAATCTGTTTATGGAACCATACTGGAGGAAGTAAGTGAAGTAGAAATTTGAAAATCAAGGGACATATTACAAAATGGTAAAGACAACTCAAAAGGTTGCTGCAATGCTGAGGAAGGCATTGATCAGCAGAGATACAATTGTAGTAGTTCTATAGTATAAGACCCTGATCTGACTACATGTGCATTATCCTGCTCAGATCTGTTTACTGAGAATTAAAGAGGATAATGTAACTTTGGAGAAGATGCAGAGGCAAATAAAAAAAATGATTTCAGGACTGTACATGAGGATTATGAGAATTCCTGTCATATATTTGAGGTGCACCCGAAAAGATAGCCACAGTACTAATAAATTATAACCTTCACACCACATTCAAACCATACACATCAGATTAGGAACTTTGATCCACTCTCCTAAGGACAACTTTCCTCTAGCACAGTGTTTCTCAAACTTTCAGTACTAGCATATCCCTTTTGAAATTTGAGTAACAGTGGTGTATCTCCCCTTCCCTCCCATGAGTCAAAGGCAATTTGAGTGAAGCTATACATATATTTCATTCAAACATGAATAATTATAATGGTATTTATTTTTTAACATTTGCATTTTAATAAATTAGGAACATCATCATTCTCCTGATATATACCTTCAAGGGGTGTACAGGCTACGCTGAAGGCCCTGCATTATTAAATTACAAACATGTAAAACTTTTTTTTTAATTATTAAATACATTACAATTAATATAAACATGATTAAACACATATAGATGCACATATGGGTGGTGAATATATGCTCATATATGCATCTATATGAGGACCATTATAATGTAATATATGAATGATTCCAAAATTTAGTGGAGAGTTCTGACTGCATGATTTGAACTACTGTATTTGAATTTAAACTTTTAATGCAAACAATTTGAACCATGCAGTTGGAAAGCAATCATGCTGTCAAACAGATGTTGTTCTAATGGAGGTCCATTGATACATACCAAGACACATCCTATTTAAAACTTCCTTAAAATGTTTTAGTTATTGAAAAATTAATTATAAAATAGACGACATGCAATTATATGCAAGAATACTATAACAAAAATATAAAACTTTCAAAAAGTGCCAGGCAACTCTGGGGATATATGCTTGCCACACATTGGGAAACACTGCTGTAGCATATCCTGATGTGTACGAAGCTTCTTTTGACTATGACATAAGCCTGCAACGGACAGACAGGAAGATCTGTTACCATCTACTTAGGAGAACATAAGAAATACATTAACTACCATTATTTATGGCAAATCAGGACTAGTAGACCATACTTTGGATATTTCTTGATACACACAGGATTAGATGGCAGAAAACCAATGTGCTATATAGAAGTTGTTAGAGGTCAGAAAGATTATTTTTAGAGTTAGCAACAGCTATGAAGCATTCTCCTTACCTTAACAAAGTGTGGCTGCATCCTAAGATCAACTCCTACACCACTGTAATACTTCCTTTATACAATATTAGAGGGTACCAAATGAGGACTTTAGATCTTTTGTTCATTACAATTTAAATTGTTTACTCATTGTTACATGTAAACTGTAACATGTTGCTCTGAAGATGCTGGTTTGAAATATAAGCCAGTTAATAAATATCTTTTTATCATTTAATTTGTTTGGTATTGTAATGCTGTTATGAATCCAGTGTATTTTGCCTGTTATAATTGCATTGTTCTTCCAGCCAGGTTTTTTTTATTTATTTATTTATTTATTTTTTATTATTTAATGACAAATCATTTTCATGTGGCTAAAAACCTTTATAAAGTGTCATTTCATCTTACATTGGATTTGTATTCGTGTCTTTCCATCTAAAGGACATTATGACTAACTGGCTGAGCTATGAAAGTTCCTCCAAACAGTGAAGAAGTTAACTGTTAATGATCTTTTCCATTAGTTTAGAAAAAACAAAGATGAGAGAAGTGAGACTATGATTAATTAGCAAACTATTATCTCCTTTCTTTTGGAATAAGTGAGAAGTTTTAAGTTTCAGGTATAGGATAGATGATAGTATGTATAGGTGTGATAAGATAGGTGTTAATTCTACTTTTTTTGAGTTCAGTTAGAAGGGAAGGATGCTATCAGGACAAGACATTTTTTGTAACCAGGATAGTCATTTCTTGTGAGATCTTTTTGGCGAAAGATTGAAGGGGAAATATGCTGCACTGTTCTGTTTTACAGGAGGTGACTTGTTTGTTTATCATTGCAGGAGTTGGAGGAGAATTATGGTTTTGTTATGGTATTACCAACTGAATATGAGACAGGTGGAAGCACATAGAAGAGAATGTGACTAGTAGCTTTAAGGGATCAGAGAAAATGTGTTTATTATAGTTTGTCTAAGAGACAAATTTTCTGCTTTTCATCCTTTCGGTATCATATTTGAACTCGCTGATTACTATTATTCTATTTTCCTTTTAGCAAACCAAGGCACAGGTATTTGAGACTTTTTTTTTTTTTGGATAATACTAAAATAATGCAGCAGGAAATATTAGGGTAACTCTATCAGAGCAAATATTTGAATTAGGAGAATGGAAATAGTGATTAATTATTACATCACACCTCCAGGGTGATCGAGGGAGGGCGTCTACTCTACAACTCTTCGTCCCACTACTCTACCAACTTTCATCATTTAACACCAATGTCATCTACCACCAACTACCACCTCTAGTACTTTCACAGACAATCACAAACACCCATGCCCATGGCAGGATTCAAACCCGCAGCCTTTTGGCTGGAGAGCGGATATGCTAACCACTCGGCCAACCAGGCCAGCAACAGCTGAAACAGTAACCAGTCAAAAAGTTGAGAGTGCACTAGCAAAAGCATTCATTAACAGATAAATTTATACCAGATTATGTCTGTGTTACCTAGAAGAGAGGTGACATCTGCAGTATGCTTAGAGTGAATTCTGGTTAGAAAGGAACAAACTTGCTCAGAGAGTAGTTAAAACTGAGTGAATAAATAAATAATTTGTATTTAGCCATGGCCTATAATATAGTAAATATGTTGATGTCTCTTCTAGCATAGTGTGTAGAATTGCAAAGGAAATCAGTAGGACTGCAGAAATTACAACCATCAAGGAAGATGAGCTCATTGTCTAGATTGATTGACTATAAAAAAAAAATCAAGCTTTTTGGATAGAAAGTTGAAAAGGTCCGAGTAATGTGCACCATTGTGACAGTGGTAGGAACAACAAATAAATATGATGGTGTTAATTCTGATAGAGGTAAGTAAAATCTAAAATAGGACTTTCTAGGTTTGACATTCTCTGGCATGTAACATCATCCGAGTGCACAGTTGCCACCATTATGTCAGAAAGAATCATACTGTACAATGTTCTTGTTGAGGCAGTTAAGGTGGATATTGGTTGTGCTACAACTAGCTGGGATTCTTTAAGAAAATAACGTTGGCCTTAGATGACTGTGATAGTTCATAACATTTAAATTTGTGACTTAACTAACGTAAAAGTTCAATATGTTAATGAAGCGAATATGAAATATTTTTTATTTGGGATTGGATTTTTATTTTTGTTTTTATTTTTATTTTTTTATATATTTAAAAAAAGACATTTTATTCTGATGGAGGTAAGTAAAATCTAAAATAGGACTTTCTAGGTTTGACATTCTCTGGCATGTAACATCACCCAAGTGCATAGTTGCCACCATTATGTCAGAAAGAATCATATGGCCGGCCTGGTTGGCCAAGTGGTTAGCATATCCCCTCTCCAGCCAAAAGGCTGTGGGTTTGAATCCTGCGTGGGCATGGATGTTTGTGATTGTTTGTGAAAATAATAGTAGTAATGGTGAACAATAGATGACATTGGTGTAGATGAGGTGGTTTGTGGATGTGGTTGAGTGGTAGAGATGGAGAGTTGTAGAGTAGGTGCCCTCCCTCGATGTGTCTTAGGACTCCCTGGAGGTGTCAAATAATAAAATAATAATAATATTACTATTCTGTAATAGTTTATATACTGATAATGCAGAGTTGCTAGATTAGAATTGTGATGGCACAGGGCACAAAAAAAATTCTTCACTAAAATATTAAATGTAAACAACAAAGAAAACTATAATCTTGGGTGGCAGAAGTAAAGATACATATTGTTTTATGCTAAATATTAAAAAATCAAAAGTCACAATTAAACTTTTTGTATTTTTAGTGTGAGCAGTACAATATTACAGCAGTAGACTACACAGCAACAACAAATGAACTGATGTATATATGACAGCATTATTACCCAGTGTACATTGATATGATGGCACATATTCAGAATAATCAAAATTATGCTGCTGATTTTATGTATGTGTGTGTGTGTGTGTGTGTATACATATATATATATATACATACATACATATATATATATATATATATATATATATATATATATATATATATATATATTAGGATAACCAAGCAATTTTATATGCTTGGTTATTTTAGCTCCTAATCCCAAGTATGCAAAAAAAGGTCGAAACCGGTCTGGGTAGTGACCCCACCCATAATGCATTGCAGTATACATCTTCTAGTGAGATGTGCTTTACATTATGGGAAAATACTAAGAATAGTGATCAAAGCTTTAGCCACCTTTACAATGAGTTGCCCTGGTGTTGTACCATCTTTAGACTTGAACTTTGTTTCAGGCGCAAACTTAATTGTTTGCATACTTGGGATTAGGAGCTAAAATAACCAAGCATATAAAATTGCTTGGTTATCCTAATATACAATATACCCAAGTTAAAAATTTATTCCCATATATATATATATATACATACTATACATACATATATGTATATATATATATATACGTCAGAGGTACATGTATATTCAGGGTGTGCTAGGTGTGCTTTGCACACCCATGAATAGAATTTTCAACAATATTCTATTTTTGCATTTATTCCTATTAAAGGCTCCCTTAAATTTGTTTCCTGGCTTAGCGTGATTCCTCAAATTAAACACAATAAACTAATGCTTCATGAAGAGGACACTTTTCAATGCATAACCCATTGCATCACATTCGCATTCATAGCCCGGATGTGTGGTCATAAATAGAGATACCTTTGAGCCCTTTGAACAGATATACAGATAGTGTAGTGGACAAATTCTTAGTATTCCAGTGGTTTTTAAACCACTTAGAAAGTGAGGCAGGGCGTGCTGAGACAATAGCACCCATAAATCAGTGACTGTGATTGGTTATTGTGTCAACCAATCCAATTGAATGTTGTCAATTGTCATTATTTGCTTGTTTTGTGTGTGTGAAGTGTGAACTGACGTGTTTAGGACACCGATATAGACAAGTTTTTAATATATAATTTTCTATAAATAATAATAATAATAATAATTATTATTATTAACACTTGACCTTCATGGAGTCAGAGATTCATTGTGGGAGGTACACACTATTGCACACAATGCTCATCTAACAATGCTTTAAACTGATTCAATGTGTCTACCCACAAAACACTCAAGCAATGCATTCCACTCACCAATCACTCTCTATGCAAAGAACCTACTCCTCTGCTCACACCCTCCTTATACAGTTTCTAGCGATGACTTCTTGTCCTAGCATCCTCTCCTATTCTATGAAAAATCTCCTCCATGTCGATGTGATGACAACCCCTGACTAGCATATATGTCTCAATCATATCCCCCCTTCTTCCTCCTATTCACAAGGCTATGCATTCTCTCAATCTGTCCTCATACTCCACATTCCAAAGACCACTGACCATCTTTCCAACATATCCTCATCACCATGAATACCAGGTGATCAAATCTGTGCACAATAATCCATATGAGTCCTGATCAAGGCCTCATATGGAACCTCTGTATTTCTGTATGTCAGGGTCCTCTACATCATCGACATTATCTGATGTGATGTCTTCACAACTTGTTCAATGTGGCTCCCTGAATTTCAGGTCCTTGTCCATCATTACTCCTAGATTTCTCATCTCCTCTACTTCTGTTAAAGTTTATCCACCAAGTATACTTTGAATCCCATCATTGCTTATCAAATCTCAAAACCTTACACTTCGCAACATTGAACTGGTAGTTCGACTTACCTGCCCATTGATGCAATCTATTCAAGTCCTCTTGTAAGGCCATAACATCTGCTTGACTCTGCATTGCTCTCCCCTGTTTTGCATCATCTGCAACCAGCCACATATCACAATTTAAACCCATCCCAATATCATTAACATACAAATTGAACAACAATGGCTCCAAAACTGACTACTGATGATCTTTCTCTTTCGGGGTAACCCCCCCCCATATATAACTTTTTGATAACTGTCTGACAGTTAATTCAAATCAGAAGTCTGTTATCCAATCCCATCTGTTTCAATTTATATAAAACCTTGTCATGTCCAGAGATAATTTATAACTTTTTCGTCCATCTTTACAATGGAAAACAGCATTTACAATCTACTGAAATGTAATGTTTTCTATCAGAACTTTTGTAGATTGCATGATTATAGTTAAAAGAGATTGGAACTTGTGTACAAATAAATAAGTAAAATGAGTTATTTCAGCCTTTCTTTGATTCAGTGTGGAAAACATAATAATGTCCCAAGTGATTACATTTTCTGACTTCTATTCATATTATATGGCTGTATTTAAAACTCGTATTAAAATTTAGATTATCAGTGTCACGATAATATTTGCCAATGATAATCTAATCTCACCAAGATGCATAAACCCTTTGTGCTTTTCACATAAACGTCATGCATGAGGCATAGCTGTTATTCATTTGACCTTTATGCTATCCATATTTAAAATTACATTGATTGCTAAATTAAAGTATTCAAAGTTATCTTACAATTAATTGCATTGGACCAATTAAGATGAGCTCTGATGCAAAATGCACTTTTAAAACTTTCATACATCAATAAAAATGCAATCATGAGGTCAAATTGACATGATTGTAGCATGAGTTACATAACCCACACAACAACATACCACTCTAAATGGGCACATGATGCCATATATATATATATATATATATATACACATAGGAAAACCTCACTTAACGCGAATTCGATATGCGCAATAATCAGTTAGCGCGATTGAGTGAAATCATACTATTTCCAGCTTTAAACGAGTGATTAATCAGTTAATTAACATGATTTTTTTACGTTAAGTGACATTTTACATTATGCAAAATTTTTTGTCGCCATTCTGCATCGAGCAGAGAAGCTGGAAGTTGTTAGTCATAAAAGTGGTGCTAGTAATACAATGAATGTGCGAGACCTGGGATACAGCAAGTCTACAGTTCAGACTATATTAAATAAGAGCAAAGAATACAAAGAACAAGGAAAAGTTGTTACTTCTTCTTTAAGTATGCAGATCATCCCAAATAGAAGTCATTTAATGATTGAGATGAAGCATCTTCTATCCCTCTGGATTGAGGATTATAAGCAAAAAAGAATATCTCTTAGTACAAGGAATATTCAGACAAAAGCTCTCAATATTTTTACATCATTGAAAGAGACCAAATTTCAAGAGGAATGTGAAAGCTGTACTGTGAGTTTAGGATCTTTTGACCGTTTTAAAAATAGATTTGGACTGCATAACATAAGAATAATTGGGGAATCTGCTAGTGCTGATAAAGATTCCGTGGCCAAGTTTCCTGAAGAATTGCAAAGCATAATTCAGGAGGGGTGATTATGACAATTGGCAAATATTCAACATCGACGAAATTGGTCTCTTTTGGAAGCGTATGCAAACAAAATCTTTCTTAGCTAAAACTAAAGCATCTCAACCAGGATACAAAGTAGCTCAAGATCGTCTTATGCTTTTAATTAGAGGCAATGCAGAAGGCCACTTTAAACTCAAGCCCATGTTAGTTTATTGTGCGCAAAATTCAGGATCTAACTTTATTGAAGAAATCAGCACAAATGGAAAAGCACATGGATTTAATGAACTGGATAATGAAGACGTGAGAAACTTGCTCAATTCTCATTCAGAACAGCTAAGTGAGAATGATCTCCTTCAACTAGACGACATCATGCATATGAAGAAGAAGAAGAAGATAAGGTGTGCGAACAAGAAGAGAATGTTACAATTAAGAAGCTAACTCCAAAAGAAATTGAGCTAGTTTTCAATCATATTGAGTATGCTAATGAAATTTTGTTTAATGCTGATCCTGATATGGAACGAAGTTTGAAGTCTGCTGAATTCTTGATAAAGCTATCACAAATTGCATGACAAGATGAAAAAGTCGAGCATGATTCAAACATCTTTACTTAATATTTTTGTAAAAAAATAGCTCAATCAAAAGTTTAGACATTAAATAAAAATTTAAGCAATTGATTTTTATTAACTTTGATGATTTTATCCTCTAATATAGCTTATACTGTAATTGTTTTTCCTGTGTTGGATTTTTTTTATTGTGATATATTTTGTTTATGTATTTTCTTTGTGGTGGAAAGTTAAATAGTCTGATATGGGAATATTAGTCTCAGTGATGTTCAGTTAAGGGAGACTGAATAGAATGAATATAATAAGCAATATGCTAACTGATGGATGAATTATAATTATTCCTATTGCTTATTGTATTCGCTTAACGCAATTTTGCTTAGCATGCATTAATTGATGGATTAATTAATCGCGTTAAGTGAGGTTTTCCTGTATACAGTACATAATACAAGTTTTTATGCTTGGCAACTAAGTCTCTCAGACAGAACAGGACAGTTGTGTCCTGACAAAACTTTTAGTGGTCATTAATTATATAAATGGGCTGCAACATTCCTCTACCAGCCAATCTCTTGGGAATAGCAAAAATTTGCAGTGGATTAGACAATGTTACTTGGTACTGGACCAGAAGTATTATCCCTACTGAAACCTTTCCTACATATTCTAATAACATGGGCCACCCAAATAGGAATGTTGGCCATAATTCTGGATTTATTGGAGGTCTTCTATTTCCATTTCTATTTCTACTTCTATTTCCAGCTTTCTCCCAACAAAAACAGCAGAATCAGCCTCAGGCAATACTCAATTATAACACTGCAAATTCAAACCGGAATCTACCTCCTCATTTTTTAAAGAAGGCTTTGCAGCTCCAGTCAGGAAGTTTAGATGAGATAAGTTTAAGACCTGCTCAGAATATTATGATATTTGAAATATCCTAGCGGAGGATCAAGTACTAAAACAACAACTGCTGCTTCAAACTGTAATATGCATCCATTAGGTGTTTCAAGCATTTTGCCTATCCGAGAAAATTCACCTATTTTATCAAATAACATACCTAATCCACTTTTACAGAAAGAGCCCCCAGTTGTTGTAAAACAAGTATCACAAGTTAAGAACAAGGCAGATAAACAAGGACTAACTAAAGAAGAAATCTTGAAAAAAATTTAAAGACTTTTTAAATGATTTCTTGAAAAATCAGAACCAAACAAATTCAGTGAAAACATTCAAAGACATCAAAGTTCCCAAAAAGTTTCTGCCAGAAATTTTGACATTTCTCATGACCAAAACTTTAGAAAAAATGGAGAGTGACAAAGAACAAGTTAGTTATCTATTGTTGATACTTAAAAAGGAGGGAATTCTGTTTGGAAATGTTGTCTTAGAGGCCTTAAAGAATGTGTTCCAGCAGATGTCTCAATTAGAAGCAGATGTTCCGCAGGTAAAGTCATATGTGAGTGGATTTGCTGCTCGAGCTATAGGTGATGAATTAATAACACTTGGAGAGCTTTCTAAGCCACTTGAGGGAGGTTCACATTATCCACTCTTTCTTTTATGTCTTCAGTATTTACATAAAACACAAGGATGCAACTGGTTAGATACAATTTTCAGCCATAGCAAAGGCTGAAAACAAGTAACCTGCTAACGATGCTTCAAGAAATGGATAGAACTGAGGAAAGGCTGGCTGATATATTAGAAGATCGTGGTCTTAGTTTCCTATATCCTCTTCTATGTATCCAAGCTGATCTGTGGAAACAGATTCAGACAGATCCCAATCCTAATACGTTATATAGGTGGATCAAGAAAAACGTTGATCCATCTCAACATACAGTTCTTGGATTTGTTAGTGCACTGGTAGCATGCTTGATCAAATTTGTAACAAATGAAACCACACTGGCTGAAGGTTTGGATAGAACTAATGCTCCAGTTAAAGTTATATTAGATCAAGAAAAGGATTTCCTTGATAAATTTTAGCCTATTTTTCAAGTTTTTCTTCATGAGCACCCTGTACTGCAGCTTGTAACCCTCTATGCCTTACAACATTGCTACAATAACTGTTTTCCAACGGGAATGCTCCTTTGATGGTTTGTTCTTTTGTATGATTTGGAGATTATTGAGGAGGAAGGGTTCCTAAAATGGAAAGAGGATGTCAATGATGAATATCCTGGATAAAGCTCTATTTCAAGTAAATCGGTGACTAACATGGCTAGAAAAAGCAGAAGAAGAAGAAGGATCTGATGAAGGTGATAACTGAATAGTAAAAATTAGTGTCTTCACTGGTGATAAGAAGATAAATTTGAATTTCATTCTATGAGTGGAATTCCTTTTATGTGTTCAGCAAGTTTCCTGTAATCATGACCCTCGAGGTAACATAGCATCCTTTATGTTAGATGATTTTTATTTATACTGCTGCACTTTATTTCCGTTCTTGTGATCAGGTTTTACTCCCTCTTGTTGCGTACTGAAATATGATCTGAATTTGACTGTTCTGTGGCCTGTACTCTGTTTCAAGCCTATAACAGCAACTAACATGATTTAGTACCAAATCTCTTTAAAGTAACAGGCACATAAACTATTTCAATGAAGTCTGGATTGTGCACTTCATTTCAGGAGAATGGCATAGATCAATATCAAACATCTTCCACATCTCTAGATTTTGATATGCTGAAAGTAAATGTGTGCTTTACTAATTTAATAAACTTTACTGTCCTATGGATGATTTATAAGACTGAAATACCTTCACCAGAAGCAATAGCTTTGTATGTGTGTGTATGAGGAAGTATTTCTGCTGGCAGATTTTTAGTTTAACATGAATTTTCAACTGTTTTATTTTTTGTCTCCTACTGTGAATTTAGTTCTATGGGTAACACTTCCTGTAATTGGGTCAACTAATAAATTGACAATAAATTGAGCAATGAAGGTGTGGCTGTGGGAAAGGTGCCCAGGGAATGGAAGGAAGGTAAGATACCACCATTGCATAAGGGTGGTAACAGACTGGAAGTGTCTAATTATAGGCCAGTTTGTGTATCATCAGTAGTTGTTAGGGTCTTGGAGAAAGTAGTGAGGGACCGTATACAGCATTGGGCAGATGAGGATAATGTTATCTGTGAGAGTAAACATGGATTTGTGAAAGGGCACTCTTGTTTTACCAATATGCTAGCCTTTTATAATAAAGTTACAAGAGCATTAGATTAGGGAAAGGCATATACTGCAATTTTCTTAGACTTAGCGAAGGCATTTGACAGGGTGCCACATGATAAGCTGATATTTAAGTTGCATCACATGGGTATGGATGTCAGATTAGTCAACTGGATTCAGGATTGGCTGTCTGATAGGTATCAGAGAGTTGTGTATGGTGGAGCAGTTTCAAGGAGGCAGAGGGTTACAAGTGGGGTCCCACAGGGCTCAGTACCAGGACCTATATTGTTTAACCTTTATATCAATGACATTGCCAGCGAATTGCAAGGGGATATTCAGTTGTTTGCGGATGATGCGAAGCTGGGAAGGATTATTAGTAATAGTGCAGATGTGGTAGCCCTGCAAGAGGATTTCAATAAACTACATAGATGGGCAAGTGAATGGGGGTATCAGTTTAATGCAGCAAAATGTAAGGTCTTGAGGTTTGGAAAACATCGATGGGATGCTGCATACTCTATGGGAGGAGTTATACTGGAGGAAGTAGGGGGAGAGAAGAGATCTGGGGTTGATGATTGATAGAAACCTGAAATTTAGGGGACATATTGCAAAGGTGGTGAAGGTAACACAGAGGATTGCTGCAATTATGAGAAGGACATGGACCTGCAGAGACAAAAGGGTTATCATTCCATTGTATAAGTCTCTGATCAGACCACACTTAGGCTGTCGTTCTCAGATTTGGACCCCAGGATTTGAAGGGGATAAATTAACTGTGGAAAGGGTACAGAGGCCGATGACAAAGATGGTTTTAGGACTGTACAATTTTGGTTATGAGGATCAGCTGAGGGAATGTGGACTGCAGAGTTTGGTGGATAGAAGGAGGAGAGGTAATATGATTGAGACTTTTAAACTGTTGAGAGGTGGTTACAGGGTTGACACTGAGGAGTTCTTTAGCTTGGTTGAACAGCGGGAGGGAGTGATGACAAGAGGCCATCCCCGGAAGTTACGAAAGGAAACTGTGAGCAAGGGGGTGAGGAGTGGTTTCTTTGCATGGAGGGTGGTTGAACTGTGGGATGCATTGCCTGATGGAGTGGTGAGAGCGAGAATGGTCAATGAGTTTAAGGAGTGGTATGATAGACTGTGTTTCTTAGGGGGGACCTCCGCTCGATGAGTCTTGACAGACTTTATGTTCTTAGGAAGGACCTCCAGCAATGAGTCTTTTGACTCCATGGAGGCCTGAATAATAATAATAATAATAAAATAAATAAAAAAAAGCAATCAAGAGAACCCCTAATAACCCTGTTATTGTGTATGTTTTCTTTGTAGAGTTTTAAAAGGCATCATCTTTGTCATTAAACTTTAAGAGGATAAACATATCCATTTGTCACCAAGCAAGCAGACTGACATTTATGCTAGGAAACCAATTTTTCTAGAAATTATAGCATTGTTCTTGCAGTGTTAAAGTAACCTCAACATGAGTTGCTTCTGTATTATATTATATGAATAGCTCAGTATTCAGTAGTACTGCACTACTTAAATGACAGGATCTTGATGAGAATGGCATGTCTGCA
The DNA here is from genome assembly GCF_054136105.1 of Typopeltis vanoorti. Lineage (NCBI taxonomy): Eukaryota > Metazoa > Arthropoda > Arachnida > Uropygi > Thelyphonidae > Typopeltis > Typopeltis vanoorti. The sequence goes on along the minus strand of NC_143564.1, from coordinate 26,451,778 downwards.
AATGAAGCAGTTCCTCTTATAACAACTTGTATAAAAAGATAAAATTTAAATGAAATTTTAATTAAAGGGTATTAATTTTACATTCCTATGTGAAAACATTTTGAGGGTAAAAATGGTAAAAACTCTTAGTACAAGACTTGATCAGAGCCGTGACAGCATATAATTGAAGGTGTGGAGCATCAGATACTAATAACTGAGTGTAAAAATACATTCAAATAGATGAAAAACATAAATCCAATCAGTGATTAAAAAATCAATGCTAAAAAGATGAATTAAGCAAATCATGAACTTAAAAGAACTGAAAATAAAGGAAAAATAAAATTACCATGTATATAATAAAAATCTGTTATATACATGGTAAGCCAGCAACATACATGATGGTTGCTGGTCATTTCATTTAAAATGTTGTCAGATGTAGACAGTAGAAAACTAACTGAGAGTTAGTCGTGTTCTTTTTTATTATGAAATGTGTATTAGAAAGAGTTTGATTGGTTCAAGAGTATTCATTCATTGAGTTCATTTGAGAGTAGAGGACAACAATTTATTTTATTCAATTGCCATTAAATAATGTCATTTTTTTGTGTTTATGGCACTTTGGGTGGTTCTTATTGCTAGAGATTCAGAGCAGTGCCCACGCCAGGTTCGAATCCCACCATGGGCATGGATGTTTGTGATTGTCTGTGGAAATACTAGTGGTGGTGGTGGTCGGCGGTAGATGGCGTTGGTATATTATTATTATTATTATTATTATTCATGACACCTCCAAGGGGTCCTAAGACTCATCGCGGGAGGACACCTATTGTACAACTCTCCATCTCCACCACTACACCGAACCTCTACCACCAATCATCAACATCAGTGCCATCTACTGGCCACTACCACCACCACAGCTAGTATTTTTTTGTCTGTAAATTGCGTATGTTCTGAAGGGCCGATTTGTCTGTATGTGGGATGAAAAACCCGAGTTTCTGGGACAAAAAACCCTGCTACCTCCATATGAGATTGGCTAACTCACCTTCGATTGAAAACGTCCATATAAAGATTCCTCCCGTCATGATGAGAATCGAACTTAGGCCTTTTCCAATCGAAGAATGCAACATACCATTGTTCTTCCAATTGCGCTACTGAGGCACTTAGTATAGTTGCGGTCATTTGGTGGGTTGAGTGGTGGAGACAGAGTTGTAGGGTAGGTGCCCTCCCTCGATGAGTCTTTGGACTCCCTGGAGGTGTCAAATAATAATAATAATAATAATATCTTGGAAATCGATAATGGCGACCTCGATTCCAGTAGTATGTTTAGATTGTATTGCATGCAAGGATATCCCACTGGTGGGATTTTTGTTATTGTGGTATATTTTGTTTATGTATTTTCTTTGTGGTGGAAAGTTAAATAGTCTGATATGGGAATATTAGTGTCAATGATGTTCAATTGAGGGAGACTGAATAGAATGAATCATAGAGCAATATAACAAGCATTGCATCTTGACTGGCATTTAAACTTATAAACAACATTATGGCATAGTAACATGTTGCCCTGAGTTATTGTAGTGCTATGTCTTAGTAAATTTTGTAGTATGTTGCTAGTGGCGAAGACAATTCTATAATTTGACTACTTGGAGATTTGTTTTATGGCTTTATAAATGTATTGGATATGTGGGCATTTTAAGACTATATGCAGTTTTAATATTTTTGAGAAGGGACATGATTTTAAGCTGTGAATAGTGTATTCTATGATTTATTTGGGATATTGATGAGAGCTGAAGATCTTTCAAACAATTCATTTCTTGGTTTAACCACCTTACCGGCCATTAAAGATCAAATATGCACCCTCAAAAGCTTTGTACCCATCATAAATTTCAATGTAATATTAATGATATTACAATTTTAATATGCACTTTGCATCCATGGAAATGTGGACGTATATATATGTCCTGGCCGGTAGCGTGGTTAAAGCTGTGAGTAATTATATATTGTCTACACTGACCAAGTCTTGTACCAAGATATTTACCATCTTTATCTTCAAAATATGTTCACACAGGTATGTTTAAAAAATAAATAAATTAGGTAATGCGTTTTTATTGTGGTATAGAGAGCAGTCAAGGCCATTTTAGCCTGTCTAACTTTTGAAGGCTGAGGGTTGCAGTTCAATCTCCACTGGTAGCCAATCTGAGATAGCTGTTCTAATACTATCACTAATGCTAATTGGCATCCAGTAAAGAGATTAGCAAACAATTGCTGCCACTCGTAGTCTCTAACACAATATGTTATTGTCTGAAATGGCGTGGGTTCTATGGTCAATTTTCTTGAGTTTATGGAATGAAAAGCTCTAGTTTCCCAGAAGAAAAACCTGCTTGCCTGTCCCAGAGATAGACTAACTCAGGAGCTATTTGAAGAAATGCTTAGAAAAAGTTCCTCTAGTTGGTGACTAGAATTGACCATAAGTCTTTCTCTGGGTAGTTTAGTGATGAGGAAGCAAATGCTACTTCCACTGAGCTATACAGGCTGTATATGTAAAATTAATATCTTTAAATTAAAATATCATATAAAATATCCTTTTTTAGCTCAATTATAAAACAGGCTGCTCCATTTCCAAAATAGCTTAGCTTTTTTTTTTATCTAATTTTAAACAGTTTTAGGTGTATCACGAATTTTCAGAAATGTTTCAATATTTGTACATATGCCTTTTAACAATGCCTTATATGGCACATGTCAGTTTATGCAGGTTGCAAGTTTACTAATGATTGTCAATCAAAATTGAAATCTCTCTCTCTCTCTCTTTCTTTCTTTCTTTCTTTCTTTCTTCTTCTTATTATTATTATTCAGGCCTCCATGGAGCCAAAAGACTCATCACGGGAGGTTCTTCCTAAGAAACACAAAGTCTATCAAGACTCATTGAGGAGAGGTCCCCCCCCTAAGAAACACAAAGTCTATCATACCACTCCTTAAACTCATTGACTGTTCTCGCTCTCACCACTCCATCAGGCAATGCATTACATGTTTCAACCACCCTCCATGCAAAGAAACCACTCCTCACCCTCTTGCAAACAGTTTCCTTTTGTAACTTACATGGATGGCCTCTTGTCATCACTCCTTCCTGCTGTTCAACCAAGCAAAAGAACTCCCCAGTGTCAACCCTGTAACCACCTCTCAACAGTTTAAAAGTCTCAATCAATCATATAATCAATCATATCACCTCTCCTTCTTCTATCCACCAAACTCTGCAGTCCACGTTCCCTCAGCCGATCCTCATAACTAACATGGTACAGTCCTGAAACCATCTTTGTTATCTGCCTTTGTACCCTTTCCACAGTTAATTTATCCCCTTCAAATCCTTTCTTTATGAGAGAGAGAAAGTTTTATAAGGCTTAACCTTGGTGATAAAACCGATTTTCACTTCCCTTGCATGCCAATCTCACATGGCATGCAAGGGAAGGTGATCCACATCCTCAGAACAGATCACCTTGGCATTTATTATTTGACACACTCCTCACATTTCTGTACATTAGAAAACCAGAAGAATTTCTGCACATAGCTTCTGAAAATAAAATATCTTTTAAGCCGTATGATACTGGGAAGACTCATTCTAAATGTCTTTTAGCATAGATTAACTTCCAGTTGTGTAGAAAAGTCAAATATGGAACAGGAACATAATCTTTTAACCAAATATTTTGTTTAATGCATTTTATGCTTTAGTATGATAACCAAGTATGGAACATGAGTGTAATCTGAAACATAAAATATTTTGTTTAATGCTTGAGATTATATTCTTAATTCACTGTTTGGCTTTTCTCCAGTTATAATATTATTCTTAATGGTATTTCTCTTCTCTGATATAATTATATGTACATTATGTTAACTCATACACAAAACATTTGAGACACACCCTGGTATAAACATGTTAAATGATTAACATATATGCATAACATTAGATTTTAATTTTACATGCTTTATTTTTATACTTAATATTATCTTTGTTGCCTTTAGAAATTTTACTTAACTTTAAGAATGGAAGAACAAAATAATGGGAATAAAAGACTTTGACAGGAAGATAGAGAATAAAGTAGCAAGATTTAGGGAAAAAGGACATTGAAAATATAACTGACCAAGTAGAACATTGATGAAATTCTTAAGAATATGTATCAAGAACAGATGGAACCTTGCTACCATTATGCACATGCTTACACGTTACTTAATTAATAATCTTTGAATGAGTCATTCTACAGTAGAAAACATTAACTGGCAACACCAAATCATTATGTTAAAAATGCCAACTAGACTACTTGTATATAGAAGTTAATGACTCTACATGAACTTTACTCTACATTGATTCTACATTAGTATCCCATAATGCAAAGCATACATTATTTTGGGTGTGTATAATGCTGTGCGTTATGAGAAGGGCCACTATCCAGACTGGTTTTGACCTTTATTTGAAGTCTCATCATGGGGAGCCAGAAGAAATACCACGGTTGAAGTAATGCAGAAGTCATATATATCCCATTTACAAGTAGTAAAAAGGTGTAACACCTTATTATTAAAATACTCTGGATTAGAGCAAGTTGTAGTTATTGAGACCTCAATAAAAGTCGAAACTGGTCTGGGTTGTGGCCCTTCCCATAATGCATAACATTGTACACACACCCAAAATGATATGATTTGCATTATGGGATACTAAGGCAATTAATGTGAAGTCATTAGCTACTACAAGTAATCCAGTATGAACAAGCTTCATATGCAAACTTCATTTGCTTACACTTGGATAAAGGATTAAACAAGAATATGATATCTTGGCATTTTTAATTTAAACATTTTTACTTTCTACAACCAAATCACTGGTTATTATTGGTCTGGCTAAACAACCAAGACTTATGTAGCATTCACCCTGAAACATTGTAAACCTATAGTGAATATATTGTTGACAAGCTAAGGAGATTTTTTTTTAAATAAAAAAAAAATATTTGGAGACCAAACATGAACTTTTTGAAGCTGCTTCAGGCCTCTGATAAACACCAGTCATGGTCTCACATCAGGTGATGAATTTCATCATCTGATGTGAGACTCACCTAAAGACAATTACTAGCATCCATGCTTTTGGTGGGATTCAAAAATTCACAGCCTGTTGTTTGAACAGCAGCTACATTAACCTTTTCACCAACCAGGTCAGCAAAGCTGTATGAAGCTCTATTCAGAGAACATAATGATTCAAATTTCAGGCATTCAAAAGTATGAAGAATTATTATTATTATCATCATCATACCCCTCATGAAGTCAGCAGACTATCATGGGAGGTTCATTCAATTGACAACATATTTATCATATTGAACCTAATCCCTAAAACTCCTTTCATTAGCAACATATTCTAGTAATGCATTATATTCAATCACAATTCTGAATATTGTAAGAAATGCTACACATGGTGTTTTCAAAGAGATAATGCAATAAAAGTGTTATGATTTCGATTTATTTTATATATTTATTTTACACTTTCCCTTTTATCAGTATGGAAGCTCGCAAAATGAACAAGAAAAATGAAAAAGAACAGTATTCTATTTCTTTACTTCATTTATTTTCAGGGTTTTTTCTCCCGGAAACTAGGGTTTTTCATCCCGCATACAGACAAATCGGCCCTTCAGAACACATGCAATTTACAGACAAAAAAAATACTAGTTGTGGTGGGTGGTAGATGGCATTGATGGAGATGATTCGTAGTAGATGATCGGTATAGTGGTTGAGACAGTTGTAGGTGTCCTCCCGCGATGAGGCTTCGGACTCCTTGGAGGTGTCAGGAATAATAATAATAATAATAATATTTATAATAGGGAAATCATTTGTATCACTCAGTCATTAATTTAGATCTACAGTATCAGGAGGTCTAGGAACACAGTACAGCAAAAGAGTCTTTGAACAAAGGGAATAGGTATTTCATGTTTCAGTATTCATGTTTTTAAAATGTTTTCCTCTTCCTCCTTTATTTTGCAATTTAAACAGAATTTCTTAACAAAACCTGTTTCAAATATTAAGTGTTGCTGCATTTTTTAAACTTAAAAAGGTGGTCAATGAGGCTCAGTGTTATCTTCCTTTTTATTGTTTTTATTTTTAAATGCAAAAATGAGGACAAAAAATTTGTATTTCAGGTATCCCTGTTTTCAGTTTCTGTATAACTTAGTGATCTATGTATTGAGTAATTATTTTAGTTTTGCATTTTTTTTAATGTGAATCCCACCCACAAAAGGCGGAAACTTACAATAAATTAGTAAATATGGTAAATTAGTATCTAACCAGTAAATTAGTTATTGGAGAGACCAAATTAGGTTGAAATCAATTTTTCATACTGCTTCAGGTCTCCAATAAGTGAAGTGGCAGTCCTGCACGAGGTAATGAAAATCATCTACCAAGATTTTTGTTGCCTAATGTGAGAATTGAACTCACATCCATAAAAATATTGCAAGCCTTTTTCTTTTCTTTTTTTTTTTTTTTTTTGATGTATGACATTTAAAAAGTTTGGGCACATCTCCTCTGATGTGCGGAGGAGATGGAATGAAGAGTATTATATTGGTGAAACTTTACCTCGGGAGATGGAGGAGACAAGAGATGTGAGGGTGTTGGCGATAAGGGAGTTGTAGGTTAGGAAACACATTGCAAAACTTGTAAAGGTTACTCACAAACTTGTTGATCTGTACTGTGTAATGTTTCTCTCTAGTTTTGAGTCTCTTAAGTCCTTTGTGTAGGCTAGTCACTGAAATTACACATATTAGGTGCAGTGTCATTTCAGTGGCTTCTCTAATTTTTTTAATATATCTGTTAAATTCAGTAAATGTCCTTCTTTTGAGTTGCCAAATAATCTCATTTATTTCACTAGTGGTATGAAAAGCCAGGCCTGATTTATGAGCTTTCTTTTCTTTGCATGATGTATTCTTTGATGTAAATTTCTCCTAAACATCCAATTTGTCCAAAATAACATATCACATGCGCTGAAAATTTTATAAATACGTGGCCTCTTAAGTGGAGTGGTGAATGAATTTGTTTGGGTGACTGAATAACATGAAGACTTTTGTCATGTGTGTGAAAGCAACTATGAGCTTATACTGTCTCAAAACATTACCCAGCTCAGAAGCAAAGAACCTGAAAGATAGAGTATGTACTTTATCTAATGATAACAACAAAAAAAAGGAATGAGAACTGGATTACCTCAGAGAAATGCCATTAAAAAAATGGTTGTAATCTAAGCATTATGAACAGCATTTTACTAAACCCACTGAATGTCAAAGCACACATGCAAGAAAACGTGAGCTATAAAGGTGCAGTTATTTTATCATACATAAAAAAATAAACTGATTAAACAGCTAGTAGTGCTTGCATGTGTGCCAAATTATTTCATGCACACACGAAAATGAGAAAACATGGCCAAAAGTCTAATTGTTACTTCAGTCACTCAGATTTGCATGAAAGAACATAATCAAAGATATGAAGTAAAAGAGAGTTCATAAATCAGGTTAACCAAATTAAAATCAAGTTGTTTGGCAATAAATAAGAATGCCATTTATTGAATTTAATGGCTATATTAGATACTTTAATGACGTTACTGAAATGGCATAATTTATGCTTAGCACTGCAGGCCAGAGATATTCCCAAACAGTTCTTTCAATATGTTGCAAGTAAAAGGCCTCGTTGGCTGAGTGGCTGGAGAGCGGATACGCCCTCCAGCCAAAAGGCTGCGAGTTTAAATCCCGCCATGGGCATGGATGTTTGTGATTGTCTAGTAGTGTTTTCACAGAAAACATTAGTGGTAATAATGCTTGGCAGTAGATGGCGTTGGTGTAGTTGCTCTGTGTTGTAGTTGGTGGAGACAGAGAGTTGTAGAGTAGGTGCCCTCCCTCGATGAGTCTTTGGACTCTCTGGAGGTATCATGTAATAATAATAAAAATAAAATAAATAATAATAAAAGGAAGAATGTTTATGGCAGTGTGATTTTAATAGGTGCTGATGGTAGGAAGGTAATTGAATCAGTCAAAATGGTAGACTTATTAAGTGAATACTTTGCAAGAGCATATCATCCAGGTGGAGATATTGCAGTCACAAGAGAGGCAAAGACTTATGTGGGAAATGAGGTAAATGAAATGGAGGTGATAGCATATCAGGACCTTGAGATTAATACAGCTATGAGATTAGATGATATACCAACTTGAGTTTTATGTGAAAGTGCTAGGGAATTCTTGGTGGCTTTGACCACATTGTTTAATCTAAGTCTCAGCTGTGGAGTTGTAGTCCCAAGGGGGTAAAATGAGGAGGAAAATATTTCTTTTGCATAAAGGAGACTCCAAGACTGATGTAGCAAATTACCGACAATTCAGCATATCAGTTGTTGTCAAGGTACTGGAGAAGTTGGTCAAGAGCAAAATACAGGAATAGATAGACAGAAATGGGATACTGTATGACGACAATATGGTTTTGTGAAGGGTAGGTCATGCCTCAGTAACTTGCTCATGCTTTATAATACAGTGACAGCTGAGCTGGTAAAGGTAATGGATTTATATTGATACTGCTGGACTTTGCAAAAGCCTTTGACAGGATAAAACATGGAATTCTAATCAATAAACTGCAGCACATAGGAATGGATATTGGGTTGGTGACGTGGATAAAAGGGTTGTTGATAGACAGATATCAGAGAGTTGCTTATTTATTAGTAGAATCCAGAAGGCCAGTGACTAGTGGCATGCAACAGGGCTCTGTTTTTGGGCTGCTGCTGTTTAATTTGTACATTAATGATATTGGAAGGGATCTGAGAGGAACTATTCAGTTGTTTGCTGATGATACAGAAGTGAGTAGAGCAATAGTTATGAGGGTGGTCTGAAAAGTTCTCTGCCTAACAATGAAAAAACGAATTTATAATTTCAAAATTATTTTTAATTTTCAACATAATCTCCCTTAAGATTAATACATTTATCCCAGCGATGCTCCAGCGCCATGGTTCTCAGTAAGATCTGCAAAATACCCCTCTACAGCTGCAATCACCTCTTGATTCAAAGAAAAATTTGTTAGTTACAGAAATTGGTTGAAAGGCAGAAAAAGGGTGATATGATTGAGATGTACAAATTACTGAAGGTTTTTTACAAGATTAATACAGAGGAAAATTTTCAGAACAAGTCTGGTGGTGGTGGTGGTGGTGGTGGGAGAACTAAGGGACATCCTTGGAAACTGAGCAAGAGTATAGTTAATAAGGGCATTATAACTAGATTTTTTGCTTTGAGAGTAGTGATGAATGGGTAGAATAGGTTGCCTGTCTATTGTGGGTGCAATGACTGTGAATGAGTTCAAGGCAAAGTATGATAGATACTACACAAATGTTGGATAGTGCTTGGCATGATATTTAGAGCCTCCCTCAATTAATAACAAATAACTAATAATAACAAATCGCCATTTGTACTTCATCATAAACAATTTCCAGTCAGATTAAATTTATAACAACTATCAATAAGATCCAAGGCAAATTTTTGATCAGATTGGCTATATCAACAAAAACTGCTGTTAGTCCCAAGGGTGAAATCATGAGAAGCTCAACTGTAGAAAAATATGAAAGGATGACTTAATTGTGAGCGAGTAGGAGATATATGAGAAGAAATAAATAAGCTTGATGCCAATAAGGGCAATAGGATTTGGTGCCATATCACCATGTGTCTTAAGGGATTGTTCCAGGGAGTTGGCCTGGCATACCTGTTTAATAAGAGTCTTACGGCAGCACAGGTCTCAAAATAGTGGAAAGAACATAGCATTGATTTGTTCCACTGCATAAATGGGGTGATAAGGATGTGGCTACAAATTATAGCTTAATCTGTATCTGGAATTGTGATTAAGGTATTCGAGAGATTAGTTAGAGCTAGGATACATAAATGAGTTGATAACAGCAGTATTCTCTGTGGTGGTCAGCATGGGTTTGTAAAGGGAGATCATGTTTTAATAACTTACTTATGTACTATAACAAGATGACAAATGTCTTGGACAAGGGAGACACATATACAGTGGTATACTTAGATTTTGCAAAAGCTTTTGATAGACTGCCACATGACAACTGTTAAATAAATTCAAATAGTTTGTCATGTGGCAAGAGATGGATCAGTGATTGACTATCAGATAGGTATCTTCTTTTTCATTCACTTCACTGGGCATCTACAAATGCCGTATGGTCACTCCGATGCTTGGTGATGTGCCACACCAGGCCTCGCCTTGTAGTCCTGTTGTTTGCTTTTCTGGCAGCCTCAACTCTCTGAAGATCAGTCACTCCACACATGCCATCCATCTCACTGATAGTCTACCCCTGCCTCTTTTTCCAGGAACTTTACCTTCTATTACTGTTCTGAGCAGTCCCCCTTTCATCCTTTCTATGTGTCCAAAATTAACTTTCTTCTGTCAATATCCTTAAGAAGCCTTAAAGTTCTGCTGATCTTTTCTAACACCCATTCATTTGTATGCCTTTCAGTATATGATATCCTCAACAGCCTTCTGTAACACCACATCTCAAAAGCAGATATCGGTTTCTTATCTGACTTCTTTAGGTTCCAAGTCTCACATCCATAAGTCGCTGTTGGAAAAACAACTGCATACAAAATCCTCAACTTTGCTTCCATGGAGATAGATCCATCCTTCCAGATTTTAGACAGGTCTCTGACTGTTGTTTTAGCCATTCCTAACCTTTTTCTGACATGTTCTGAACAGCACTTCTTCACATTAATAATGGATCTCAGGTACTCAAACTTGCTGACCTCCTCAATTCTTTCTCCATTAAGGTACACTTGTTTCTCATGAGCTTCTCTGTTTGTATTTCCTTTGAAAACCATAATCTTTGTCTTGCTAGGATTGAGTTGAAGTCCTCTGTTATTACTGATCTTGTTAACTTTGTCAAGAATTAGTCCTAGTTCTTCCATGTCATTACAAAGGAGTACTGTATCATCAGCATACCTCAGATTACTGATCAATCTACCTCCTATCCTAATTCCTGTCCTGAGCTCATCCAATGCTTCATGCATGATGTCCTCTGCATGCATATATACTAAACAAATGAGGAGAAAGTAAACATCCTTGCCTAACTCCTTTTCCAACTTGAAGCCAGTCAGTCAATTCAACACCTGTTCTTACCGTGGCTTGTTGCTCCTTATGCAAGTTGGCTATCAACCTGATAGTGTGTTGAGGAAAACCCATTCTTTTCATTACTTCCCACAGTTTCACATGCTCAACACAGTCAAAAGCTTTAGAGTAGTCTAAGAACCACATTACCAGAGGGAGTCTGAATTCTTTATATTTTTCTATGATCTGTCTAAGGCAAAGGATCTGATCTCTGGTGCCTTTACCCTTCCTAAAACCAGCTTGTTCCTCGGGCATCTCTGCCTCAACTTTGGCCCCAATCCTATTTAGCATGATCTTCAATAAAATTTTGCTTGCATGAAATATCAAACTAATAGTTGTATAATTCTTGCATGCCTTTATATCACCTTTCTTATGTAGTGGTATAAAAACTGACTTCTTCCAGTCTCTAGGCCATGATCCTTTCTCCCATATCCTTGTAATCAATCTATGAAACACTCTTATCCCTCTGTCCCCTGTGGGCCTTAATTAACTCTGCTGGGATTTCATCTGCACCTGGGGCCTTATTGCTGTTGAGCTGCTTAACTGCTCTTTCAACTTCATGCCTAAGTGGAGGAGGTTCCAAATCAAAATTTTCCTGGTGGGAGGACTCCACATTTTCTTTATCCACTCTGCTGTACTGTTCCTCACAGTATTCTTTCCATCTGTTTTTGATTTCCAACTCTTCTGTTAGTAATGATCCATTCCTGTCTTTGATGACATTCAATTTAGGCTTAAACTTGTGCTTTAAGTCATGAACTAAATGAAACATCCTTTTATAATTGTGCCTTCTCATCTGAAACTGTATTTCTTCACATTTGTTAGTATAGAACTCTTCCATGTCCTGCTTGATGGCTCTTCTGACTTCTCTGTGTAATCTCTTGTATTCTTCAGTCCCTGAGTCTCTTTATTTTTCCAATCGCCTTCTTTTGATTAGTTCCCATGTTGAATCTGATATTCATGGGTCTCTTGGTCTTCTTATTGGGCTGAGATACTATACTTCTTCGCTGTATCCTGTATTATCACCTTGACTCCTTCCCAAAGCATTTCTGGTGAGTTCTCCTCATTGGTCTCCAAAAAATCATCCAACCGAGTTGATGTTTCTTCTGTGAATCCACTAGGAATTATTCTAACATCCAGTCTAGTGGGATGTGCCTGACCTGGAAGTTTTTGGAGTCTTAGTCTTACTTTGGCTCTTACTAGCTGATGGTCTGTACCGCAATCTGCTCCAGGACAAGTATGCACATCAGAGATGCTTGTCTTCCACCGGTATCAGAAAGTTGTATATAGGAGTGTAGTATCCTGAAAGAGAAAAGTCACAATTGTTTATTCAAGATACCAAGTAATTTTATATAAACTTGGTTTTAATCTGATTTCCCAAGTAAGCAAGCAGACAAGAAAGTCAAGTTTGCACCTGCAAGTAGTGCAAGTCCAAGGCAACTCATGGTAGTGCCAGTCAAGGTAACTTGTGGTAAAGGTGGATAAAGCTCTGATAACTTTTCTTAGTATTTTCCCCTTAATGTAAAGCACAACCCCTTGTGGAGATGTATGATGTTAAACATTAAAGGTAATGGTCACTACCCATACCGGTTTCGACCTTTATTGAGGTCTCGTCAGCGGGAGCCCGACCTGAAAATGCCAAGCATGAAGTAATGCAGAGCTCATATGTATTTACCAAAACAAGTTGCCACAAGGTGCTTTGACCTTATAAATATAAAATCTCAGGATGAGAGATAGATGTAGAAAGTTTTTTAACTTGGGTATATTATGTATTCAAGATACCAAGTAATTTTATATAAACTTGGTTTTAATCCGATTTTCCAAGTAAGCAAACAGACAAGAAAGTCAAGTTTGCGCCTGCAAGTAGTGCAAGTCTAAGGCAACTCATGGTAGTGCCAGTCAAGGCAACTTGTGGTAAAGGTGGATAAAGCTCTGATAACTTTTCTTAGTATTTTCCCCTTAATGTAAAGCACAACCCCTTGCAGAGATGTATGATGCATGATTTGAATACATAATATACCCAAGTTAAAAACCATTCTACATCTATCTCTCATCCTGAGATTTTATATTTATAAGGTCAAAGCACCTTGTGGCAACTTGTTTTGATAAAATACATATGAGCTCTGCATTCTTTGGCATTTTCAGGTCTTGCTCCCACTGATGAGACCTCAATAAAGGTCGAAACCAGTATGGGTAGTGACCATTGCCTTTAATGTTTAGCATCATTTAATGTTTTCCGCAAGGGGTTGTGCTTTACATTAAGGGGAAAATACTAAGAAAAGTGATCAGAGCTTTATCCACCTTTACCACAAGTTGCCTTGACTGGCACTACCATGAGTTGCCTTGGACTTGCACTACTTGCAGGTGCGAAATTGACTTTCTTGTCTGTTCGCTTACTTGGGAAATCAGATTAAAACAAAGTTTATATAAATTACTTGGTATCTTGAATACATAATATACCCAAGTTAAAAAACTTTCTACGGTCACAATTGTTGTTCAACTTGTATATTAAATATATTGAAATGGGTTTAACTGGTGATACGCAACTGTTTGCAGATAATGCAAAATTGGGGAGCATTGCAGATGTTATGGCCTTACAGGAGGACTTGAATAGATTGTATAAATAGGCAGGTAAGTGGAACTATCAGTTCAATGTTGCCAAATGTAAGGTTTTGAAATTTGGTAAATAGTGATGGGATGCAAAGTATACACATTGTGGGGATTTTTAAAGGAGATAGAGGAGATGAGAGATCTGGGAGTGGTGATGAACAAGGACCTGAAATTCAGGGCTGCATTGACCGAGTTGTAAAGTCATCACATTGGATAATGGCAATGATGTGGAGGACCTTAATGTGCTGAAATAAAGAAGTTATGCCATTGTATAAAGCCTTGATCAGGACTCATATGGATTATTGTGCATAGATTATTCACCTGGTTTTCATGATGATGAGGATATGTTAAAGAGGGTTCAGGGAAGATTCATAAAGGTGGTAACTGGTCTTTGGAATGTGGAGTATGAAGGCAGATTGAATGAATGAGATTTGCAAAGCCTTGTGAATAGGATGAAGAGGAAAGTCATTATGATTGAGATGTAAGTTGGTCAGGGGTTGTTACCATGTTAACATGGAAGTAATTTTTCATAGAATGAAAGAGGGATGGGAGGGGGTTAGAACAAGTGGCCATCCCTGGAAACTGTATAAGGATGGTGTGAGTAGGTTCTTTGTGAAGAGTAGGTTCTTTGCATGGCAAATGGTTGGTGAGTGGAATGCACTGCCTGAGTGTGTTGTGAATGCAGACTCATTGAATCAGTTTACAGTATAATGGATGAGTTTGTGCATGATAGTGTGTACCTCCCATGATGAGTTCACAACACATTTGGGCAATGCATTCCACTCACCAACCATTCACCATGCACCATTAACATCTGCCCTACAGAGGGCAGATGTTAATAATAATAATAAGAGTCTTGGTCATTTATTTTCAGTGTTCCTGTTTGTTAAGTATCAAGATTCAAATCTCTGGTTTTGACTGACTGAGGAGACTGACACAGTTCAAAATATTATATACACTAAAAAATATTTAAAAATAGTTGGTCATTTCTACCACAATTAATTTCGCTTAAACTTCATAATTTTTCTAACTGCATTTTATACAGTACTTCTCATGCTCATCATTTTTCTAACTGCATTTATGCAGTACTTCTCATGCTCATCATTTTTCTAACTGCATTTATACAGTACTTCTCATGCATCTGATTATTACCTGCTCTTTTATATCTGAGAACCTCATTTTCCATTAACCTGTTTTCCTTATCAATACCACAGGTATGAACCTGTGGTATTGATGTAAGTTGACTTATAGAACTTTTCATAATCTCTGATCTTATAGTTTAACAGGTATCTTTGACTGTAATGTTCTCATATTTGAACACCTCTTTAATCACTGTCATATGCTCACTCTTACCAGTTCATGGCATTGGTGATACCTTATTTATTACGCAAAGCTATTTCCAAATTCGATATTCTAAAATCTCTTGTTGTGTGCTTGTTGCAGTAAGAAAGGGAGAATTTTCAGTACTTTTAGGATGATCATTTAAGGGTTTTTTTGTATAAATTTCATGTGAAATAAGAGTGTTTCAACTGTTCATGTATATTATTCTTCTAATGATGTGTTTTCATAAAAATCATGCACACACAAAAAAAAATAGTTCACTTATTTGAAGAAAAAAAAAACAGTTGCAATCTTGTAGAATTCTGTGTGACATGAATTCATTGATTTTTCTGTACAGTTAAATTATCGATGCATGTATGTACATATTGTGACATTGTGATTTTATGAGTTTCATCTCATAGAACAGTCTACTTTATTGCAAATGTTTAATATTACAAAAGAAGATGACAAAGGCATTTATTAACCACCCTCCATGGAATCAGTATATTCATTTGAGGAGGTCTCACTCAACCAGTAATATGTTTGCATTCACACTTCTCACACTACTGTGAGAAGTGTGAATGAAGATGGTGTAGTAGTGATGACACTACTACACCATCTTCCTCACATTGTTCAGCATGTGCATATCACAAACCTCAACCATCAATCCCATATTCCTTTCCCAAAATTCATAAACCCAATTCTCCATATGGTCCATAGTTTATAGTTGAATTCTCCTACCTACCAGAAATTAGCCAAGCATTTAGCTAAAGGTGCTCTCTTATTACATAAAACCTTTTTTTTTTTCATAAAACTTGACCCATTTTGAATCTGGCTTAAAAACCTTACTCTTAGCATCTGTCACATAGTGATATATTACTATTACACTGTTGTTTTGGTCATGATATTAGCATTCCCTTTTACTTGTGTTCTGCAAGTGAAAGAAAGAGCTCTAGAACTCATTCTGATTATTTTATTGATAAAGAAATTACAAGACCTATTTACATATAGGATATAACTATGTGCTCCTTACTTTCTAACTGGCTAGCTAATGGGATTTTCAGCATGAACTAGTGAAAGATGATTATAAATGCTATGAATGGAAAGTTCAAGATTAATAAGTCTACAGACTCAACTCTTCACAGATCTTATATACATGGATTCAGTATTATGACTTTGCTTTTCTATGATTATTCACATCCTGGACTGCAATGTGCGATGCTAATATCATTTTTTTTTTTTTAAACTTTGCATTTAAAGTAAAAATCTTAACATTTTCATAGATCTTTAGATCTCAAAAGGAATATATTTTTTATTTTTATTTTAGCATAAGACTTTTGCCCTAACAGTACAAGATTTATTGTTTTCCTCTCAGTGCAGTAATGAAGATGAAATAAGAAAAACATGCAAAGCCTCCAAAAGCAAGCCTTCCAATGGAGTACATAGGCATTACTGGAATTACACAACAAGACAAAAACAACTAGCTATGAAAATAGATAAGAGTAATTCTACAGTATTCTGAAACCACTCTTCACACAAAAAACTAACTACTCACTCTATTAAAGAATTATTATTATTTCATGACATCATTACTAACACCATGTGCTGACATGAAGATGTGCACACATTCACATGGAAAGAAGACCCGAGAAATAAGAAAAAGTCCTATTGACCATGTTATTGATAGTGATATCTTCACACTTGTTCATGATATAAGAGTATACAGATTTGAAATAGAAAGTAATCACCATTTATTTAGTTTTGAACACAATAATAATGAATATAACATTGAAAAGAAAAATATATAAAATATAAAAATAATCAAAATCAAGCAACTTTCAGAGGTTAACTTTAGACTTAAATATACAAGTGCTATTCAAGAAAAAATGAAACAATGTGAACATAAGAAAGAGACTGCGAGAACTTAGTAGCAAACTCGGGAGAAAACATTAACTGATTTAGCCAGGAATGTATGCAGTGAAGTTATTTGCAAGAATGAATTTAGAATCAATTATTTGCAAGAATAAAAAAAAATCCAACTTCAGGGTGGACTTGAGAAGTAAGAGTTTGTCCTGGAAACTAGGAAAGTATTGGAAGTTCTTAGCAGGTAAATTAGCAGGTGTCCTGAGAGAAAAATGTAAGACAGCTAAACTGCATATAAAAGTAACTAAGCAAAAGTCATGGGAAGAATAGAGAGGATAATACCACAAAAGAGCAAAATCTGGAGACTAACTGAATAGCTAGAAAGGAATTTGAAGGTAATAACAAATAGGATTGCCAAAATTAGATTTTCACTATAACACTAATAGTCAAGATATCATGGCTTTATAACATGGATCTATATTTAAGATTTGTAGATCTGGAAATGGCAGTATATGACAAGATACCAAAAGAAAATCTGTTTGAACCACATAGGGATAAGCAGACACTATACTTGACAACACAGAACCTACATATGATCTGTAAGTCAGCAGTTATAATTGAAAGTGCAGCAGGAAGATGGGCAGATAAAGTCAAGTAGAAGACAAAGATGCACAGTATATCCACTGTTATTTATCAGCTGTATGAATGCTTATTATGAAGGGAAGATGCATTAATTTGATACAAATAATCAGAAATATTCAACTTAGCTTTTTACTTCATGCAGATGATATTATTATTATTATTAACACCAGACCTCCATGTAGTCAAAAGACTCATCATAGGAGGCAAGCATTGTCACACACAAAGCCCATCAAACCATGCTTTAAAAGCATTCAATATATCTGCATTCATATCTGCTGACCAACCACTCTCTATGCAAAGAACCTCCTGGTGTCCCTGCTCACATCCTCCTTTACAACTTCTAGGTATGTCCCCTTGTTCTATCCCATTCTACCAAAAATTCTTCCACATTAGCCTAGTAACATCGCTTTACCAACTTAAATGTCTTAGTCATATTCCCCCCTCTACTAACAAAATAGGTAACAGTAAGAAAAGATAAAAACAATGAAAAACTAATTAAAAGTTAATTTAAATTAAATTCGTCATCTAACTAAAGCAGAAATTCTGTGATGCCCCCTTTCCATGATGCCCTAAGCACATGCTTATTTTGCTTAATGGTTAATCCAGCCCTGACTAAGTTTTGCAAACTGCATTCCCTCAACCTGTCATGATATTGGCCCTAGTTGGCGTACCCCCCCCCCCTCCAACCAACAAGTCACGGGTTTGAATCCTGCCATGGGCTGATGTGTGTGAGTATCTTTAGGTGGAAGATGAATTTCATCTCTTGGTGTGAGACCACCTCCCTGCTTATTGGAGGCTGAAGTGGCTGAAAAAGTTCCATGTTTGGTTTCTAGTGCAGGATTTCTGGATGGTGTAAGAATAAATAAAAAAATGGAAAAAATATATAAAATTGAAAAAAATGAAAAACAAAATCCTTATACACCCATGGCAAAAAATGTACTATAGGTTTAGTAATAACCTTTCTTGGGTTATTACTAAAAAACTAAAATTTAAATTAAATTAAAATTAAAATTAAACCTAAAATTACTAACCACATAAAAAAAATATCCCACATCCAAAATCACCCATAATAATCACCCTTTCCTTGTTCACTAACTGAAATTGCTTATACATTTCATCATCACCACACTCCATATTTCCTGGCCTATAACAACATCTAGCTAAATATCTCTTCCTGTCAACCTCCACCTCACACCACAATGCCTCAAAACCATTGCCACTATCTTATATACACATCCCCTTGCTATCATCAGCAGCCCCTCTCTGTTCTTGTCCTTTCTATCCTCACAAAAAATACACACTATACTCTTCCATTTCTGTTCCTGTTAGGATATCACCTTCATTCAGCTATGTTTCAGTTATTTCAATGGTTTTTGGGCGAACAAACTCAATCACTGAAACAATTTCATCTACCTTATTTTTGATACTCCTGGCATTTGTAAACAAACACAGCAGTTCACTTTTAGTTCTATAACCAGTCCTATCCAGGAGCCACCTGTTGATTGTGATTTTCCCACCACACCTATCCTTGCCCAATCACCTTTATTTCCACTTACCACATAATATTTGCTGAGTCTCAACTACCCCACTCACATCCCAATCTATTGCATTCTATGTACATTCACTACTACTCCCATCATCCACCTTCCCTATGCCATGTCTCCCTGTCAACCCAAGCTCCCTCCAATTTCCCAGTTCCTCTTACATTCTCGTGCTCTCTCCATCTCTCACACTATTATTGTTTCCACTGTCAAACACTTCAGTCTCTTCAATACTACTCTTCCGATCTTGAAGGGAAGATGCGCACACACTGCACTTCCATCTATCAACAGTTTTTCCTGTTCACTCACTCCAAAGCCATTTAAATGAAATCTGTCGTGTCTGTATCCTTCCCTCATGTACATGCCATACATCCACAAACTGCACTCCCTTCTCCTCACATAGTTCTGCCAGCATACCATTGATGAATACCTTGGCAACAAACTGACAACTTTTCTCACTATACTTTTATCTTTCGCTCTCCTCAATAACCTCTTAATATCTGTCATTATATTCTCCTTATGTCCACTTAAATCATTTGTCTCCACAACTACCACGAATTCTCTTGCTCATTTCTTACTCATGTCTAAAGCATGAATTATCTTGCTCATTCTACCCTCATGGATAACTATGAGAGTCCTATGGACTCTCTCATTATCCAGTACTTTAACAATGGAATCTCCATACACATTCAAGGCACAACTGCCATTTTATCACCCTTTCAAAGTCAGATTTGAATTTCTGATGTTTGGTGTGCATTTGTTGCATTCTTCAGTATAGACTGAATATAAAGCTGAGTTCTTGTTGCAAGCCACCTGCAGCATGATGAATTTTTTTCTTGAACTGTTATGATAAAGTTCTTATTAAGAGTACCTTGAAAAGTGGATGGGAATTTTGATTGGAGTAGGGAATGAAGACCTCCAGAATTTTCACTCTTCCTTTCCATGGATAGGTGAGTAGTTCTAAGTGAGTTGCAGAAGTTTAGGTGAGTAGCTCAGTATTTCTATAGCGCTAAGTAAGTTACAGAAATTATTTTCACCAATACATGAAGACCTTGTATAGTATCAAAGGACACATTTGGGAGTGATGTTATGTGGGAAAGGAATTTGATTAAGATTATGGTCTCAGTTACTGAAAGGAGGAGAGGTTACCTCTATGGTATATCTATAAAGAGGACTCATTAAGAAATAATCAAGAGTATTGAAAGAATGGATATTGTTATCAGGTATTCAGGTATTTGGATCGACAGATGTACAATTTGTATAAGATCATTTGTTAATAGCAAATAAGCAGTGATCAGACAAATGCTTCTAGGGATGTGGAAATATTTGTTTGGTTAGTAGAAATGGAAAAAGGAAACTAGTTGGAGTTGTGGAAATTAAGGCTACATAGGAAGATTACTTTACTGTAATAAATTTCATTTAATCCTTTATCCAAGTGTAAGCAAACAAAGTTTGCGCCTGAAGTATCTTCAGGACTGAGGCAACTCGTGGTAAAGGTGGACCAAGCCCTCATCACTACTTGTCTTAGTATCTCCCATAATGCAAAGCACATCTCCTTGCAGACATGCATAATGCTATGTATTAAGGGAAGGGCCATTACTTTAGTGTTTAGGTAGCTAGATTGCAACTTCAGGGATAATAAGTTGAAGAGGTCATAATGGTTTCAGAATTTAAAGAGTAAATACATCAGATGAATGCCACTGAATGGTGGTGAAGATACCTGAAACCAGAGGAGATCAAAAACTGAGGAGTCTAAATTGTGGCATTCTTTGGCAAGCAATATTGAATATCAAAAAAAAAAAAAAAAAAAGTACACAGATGTCCTTACAGAGACAGAAATTATGCAGGGAGTAATTTTTACAGTTAGGATGGACTCTGTAGTTGATGCAGCAACACTTTGAGTTTCTGCCAAAGCAGGCCTGTTTTACATCTGTAAGCAATAGTGTACATCATTTGTGTTAACATTTAATTCACTTTACCAATATCTAATGGATATTGGTAAAGTGAATAGAACAGTGACGTGATTTTTTGCATCAGTTTTAGTGTGTTTTGTATATTATATTTGATTTGCAATTGTAGTTAAATTTTAAGTTTTTTTTGTGGTATCAGAAGTTTTAAATAAATTTGTGCACTGGATGGATGAAATATATTGGGAGTTTCTAATAAATTCTATATTTTTCTATACATGTGTTAGTTGTGTAAGTGTTTTTGCTACGTTAATTTGTCTCATTCCAGTTTGCTTGCTGCATGTTTCATTGTTTGAGAATAGCTGTAAAGAGAATTGGGACTTGCAATGAGAGGAGACAGGATCTCATATATTATTATCAGCAAATCCCCATGGAGTCATAATGGGAAGTCGTACCACTGTCACATAATTCATCAACTGTGACTTAAATGCATTCACCATTTCTGCACTTATCGCCATCTCATGCAGTGCATTACAATCACCCACAACTCTCCATGTAAAGAACATACCCTTCACCCACCCCATATCAAATCACATTAATTATCCAATTTATTTAACAGCTTGTCATGTTGAAGTCTAACAAAGGCCTTAGCAAAATCTAAAGATACCAATGCATTGTCACCTTGTTATAATAAGTGGATTGTTAAAATGATCTCTCCCTTTAGCAAATCCATGTTGTTCACCATAGAGAATGCATCTGATGTCAACCCAGTGAATCTAGGTCCTCACTAACTTCTCCAACACTTTAACCTCAATCCAGACACACAGATTAACATTTCTCAAAAACATGAAAAATTGTTTCTCTTTACCTACAGACACCATCTCTTCATTCTAATTTAGGAGGGTGGTCTGAAAAGTTCTCAGCCTCTACCATAGATGGCAACATTGTTGACAAGATTTTTTTTTTCTAAGTTGGTACATCTGTCATTAGCATCGATGGGAAATTGCAAGTCATTCTATCAAGTAGTTTGTTTTATACAGTTGTCTGAAGCAAAAGTGTTGTCTGTATCCCTTGAAGTGGATAAAATTGAGTACCGTGTGGTTATAAAATTGTTTGTAAAAGAAGGTTTAACACAAAAAGAAATTCATTCAAAGTTCATAAAAGTTTATTGGCACTCTTCTCCTTCGTTTTTGACAATTAAGAAATGGGCTGCTGAGTTTAAACATGGCCGTACCAGCCTTGAAGATGATCCATGTGAAGGACGTCCAAAAAAATGTAACAACACCAGAAATCATTGATCAAGTGCACAATATGATATTGGATAACCGGCGAGTCAAAGTGCGTGAAATTGCTGAGACTATAGGCATTTCAAAAGAACGTGTAGAATATATTTTGCATGAAGAATTGCAAATGAAAAAGCTTTGTGCTTGCTCAGAGGAGATCAAAAATGCACTCACATGAAAATCTCTGAACAGTGCTTGGAGCATTTTAACACGAATAAAACTGATTTTGTGCATCGATTTATTACTGAGACTTGGATTCGCCATTACACACCAGAATCTAAACAGCAGTCAAAACAGTGGACAGAAGTCGGTTGTTCAGCACCAAAGAAGACAAAGTCAGTTCCATCAGAAAGAAAGGTCATGACATCAGTGTTTTGGGATGCTAAAGCATTTTGTTTATTAATTATCTTGAAAAGGGTAAAACAATAACCGGGGAATATTATTCCAATCTGTTAACCAGACCAGATGAAAAACTTTGTGAAAAAAGACCCGGTTTGCAGAAGAAAAAAATCATCTTTCATCAGGACAATGCACCTGCCCACAGAGGTGTTTTGGCAATGGAAAAATAAGGAATCTGCACTATGAATTGTTGGAACATCACCCTTTTCCTCAGATTTGGCTCCCTCTGACTTCTATCCAAAACTAAAACTTTTCCTGGCTGGTCAGCGTTTTTCTTCGAATCAAGAGGTGATTTAGCTGGGTATTTTGCAGATCTTACTAGGAACCACTACAGGGAGGGGATAATTGCACTCAAGCATCACTGGAATAAGTGTATTAGTCTTAAGAATAAAAAAAAAGAATAAAAGTCTGAAAAATAAAAATAATTTTGAAATTATAAATTTGTTTTTTCATTGTTAGGCAAGAACTTTTCAGACCACCCTCGTATATTAACATAATTAAAATCACCCATGATAATAATTCTCTTTTCTTATTTGCTCGGTTAATTTTCTCTGCATTTCTGTCTCACCACTTTCCACATTATCAGATCTATACCAACAGCAAACTGGCCACTCTATCTCACCATAAAAAAAAAAAAAAAACTGCCGCCACTATCTCCACTATCTTTATTTTCACCTTGGATTTGCATAATTTCTCTGTTGTCATCAATAACACTTCCTCCCATCACTTTTTGTCCTATCTGTCCACATGAAAAATATCATACCTCTCCACCTTTATTCCTGTTAGAATGCCATCTTCATCCTACCATGTCTCACTTCTTTCAACAACTTTTTGGCAAAGGAACTCAATCAGTGCTACAGTTTATTCTCCGTATTTTGGATATTTTTGGCATTTTTAAGTAAAATATAACATAATCACAGATGGGATTCCTGCATACCTCTCTCAGGCCATTCTTCTTTATCATCATTAATCTCACAACCCTCCCAAGACTCATATGTCTCCCTCCCCCAATCCCAAACCATCCTGAATCCTTTCTTGTCTGCCCACTCATTCACTTCTATATCCAGCATAGACATTTTCATTCATTGTCTCCCTATCTACCCTGATCCTCCCATTTCCCTGTCTGTCTTGCATTTCTACTCTCTGATTCCTTGCACTTGCACTTCTCACCTCTCTCATAAGCTGTCCTTGAATCTCTCTCTCTCTCTCTCTCTCTCTCTCTCTCTCTCTCTCTCTCTCTCTCCATTCCACTTTTCTGGTCTACCACATCACCTGTTTTCTCAGATCTTCTAGTCCATCATTCTTACACAGTTCTGGCTGTCCCTCAAAATTACTTCACATTCACAGGCTGCACTCCTTTCATAAGCAGTGAGCAAAGTCATTGATCTTTGCTCCTTGTCTCAACTTATCTCACTTTCTCATCGCCATTTATTCTCACTATCATACTAACAGTTACATTCTGCTTCTTGCTACCATTCTCACTATCTCTGTAAGTCATACTGCTGTCTGTCTTGCATGCCATCTTACATGCTTTTGTCAGTCGTACACTTTCTTGCTGAGTCTTGCATGCTACTTTACTGTCATTATTCTTTGCATAACATTATATTACATAATGTTACATTATATTAATGCATAACATTATACATATCCACAAGGAGATGTGTTTTGCATTATGGGAGATACTGGGATAGGAGTGATGGGAACTTGCTCCACCTTTGCTACGAGTTGCTCAGTGTTGTACTACCTTACCCCAGTCCTGAAGATATTTTCAGGTGCAAACTTTGTTGGCTCACACTTGGATAAAGGATTAAACTAAATTTATTATAGTCTAACCAAGTGAAAAATAAACTTTCAACATCTTTCTCTAAATCCAGAGTAATTTAATAAAAAGGTGGCACACTTTTTGGCAACTCCTATAGGTAAACATGACTTCGCTATTGCTTCTGCCTGGTATCTCCACCTTTGGGCCTGGCTCCCACTGAAGAGACCTCAATAAAGGTCAAACTAGTCTGGGTAGTGGTCCTTCCCTTAATGCATAACATTATACATATCCGCAAGGAGATGTGTTTTGCATTATGGGAGATACTGGGATAGGAGTGATGGGAACTTGCTCCACCTTTGCTATGAGTTGCCCGGTGTTGTACTACCTTACCCCAGTCCTGAAGATATTTTCAGGCACAAACTTTGTTTGCTCACACTTGGATAAAGGATTAAAAATAATTTGTCATTATACTTTCTTTCTCACTATCAAATATTTAAGATATCTTAACAATAACGGTGGCATAAAAATCCCAAGAATTTGGATGGCACACATTCAGACCACTTAGTTCTTCAAGTTTTCCTGCAAACCCTAGATGACCTTAATGTGAAGATCAAAACATTGAGTGATCATTTTGGTTTATATTAAACTGAAGTTTTACTCTAACACAGTAGTTTCCATAATTTTTGAAAATGTATTCTGATCACCATGTAAGCATGAAGGAAAGGATTAAATTACAATGGTTTTGCACTAAAGATGACCATTAATTGAACACACAATAAGTTTTTAATATTCATTGAAATGCCATTGTTAAAATATGTATAGATATAGATGAGAAGTTTTACTTTGCTTTTAAAAAAATAGGTAAAATTAAATCAGTATATTTCATATATCAGAATTATATAAAAAAAGAAGAAGAAAAAACAGAAAAAATTTAAATGCCACACACAATTTTATTTTTAAAAAAATGTTTTTCAGTTTAGACTTGTCAGAAAATCAAATTATTATTTCAGTGTAAATGATAGGAAAATCTTGCACCTGTAATATTTTCAAATACTCAAAACATACATGCTTTTAAAATAAATTGCAAGCTTCTTAAACCATAATGAGTAGAGTTTCTTACTGACCTTCTCTTTAATTCTATTAGCATCCTTATTTATTAGCTCCTAATGTAGCTTCCCCTTGGTCCTCCCTGTAGCATCCTTAGGTACCCTGGAGTTCTCCCTCCTGTATGACCCTGTGAATCATGCCCTGCACTGTACCATCTACAGGGCCAAGGTAACTCCTTGCACCTAATTAATCTATGGCTGCATGGACTTGTATTGTGTGTTGTTTTTCTTGTTAATATTTAATTTATCAGCTGCTTTACCCAGTGTGACCTTTTCTCTGTTCTCCTAAATAGATATGTGTTGATTTATATATATATATTATTTTTGTATTTTTGTATTGATCTTGCCACATAAAAATGCATAAAAAGAAATTACTTAAGAAAATTGTTTTGAATGATATTGTAACATCATCAGAGTTTAAGAAAGATTCATGATCTAAGAAAAATGAAAATTGAGAAATAAAATTTCACATAAGTGTTCCATGTTAATGATTTTAGTATAAATTGAGCAGAGGGATATATAAATTCTTTAATGAAAGGGGGTGGGGGACCTTAATTACTCCTTACCTTTTCACTGCCTGAGTTGTTTACTATTAGATCTTATGATCAATAAAATTATTCAATAGATTACGATTGAATATTTGATAACAAATTTATTAACATAAAACCAGCTTTTTATATTCAGTTAGTTACATTACATTCAACCTCCTACATACTGATCTTCCTGTCATCTAGCCTTTTGATGAGGTCTTAGTACTACAATAATCTCTCAATTATACCACCACAATGAGAAATCAGTTTTCTAGTTGGTTAACTGAAGATATTGCATGGTTATACCAAGAGTATGCTTCAGTTAACTGACCCATTGAAGGATTATTAACTGAAGAGTCATTTATCTGATATTTTGATAATTGAGGTTCAATTATCCATGTATTTTGAAATTTGGGCTTTGTTGTTAGTTAGTAGCATCCTTTATCTTAGTAGATTACTCCATATATTACATTGAAATAAGCTTAACTCTGTCTTTGGTAATTTTTTTATCTTATTTTCCATCTTCTCCAATTATTCTCAGCTATAGCCTCCTGTAAAATTACAAGGCACATCCAGAAAGTAAGGTCCATTCACACTTTACTGCCAAATAAGGTATGGAGGGGGTCATGCATACATTGTAGCAAAGAGTGATCCATTAGCTGTTAACCATATTACTTTTGCTGCATTATTGTTTGTTGTCTTCTCTGAATAATTATTTTGAGTGCTGTAATAAAAAATCCTGCAGGTTGCAAGGTTCATGGTGTGATACAGTTTTTGTTGGTGGAAAACAATAGTGCTACAAAAATTCACCAACAACTGTGTAAGGTTTATGGGCCTAACATAATGAGTGACACTAATGTTAGACAATGTTGTCATTTGTTTAAAGAAGGGTGCAACAATGTTCATGATGAAGAGCACAGTGGCTGGCTAAGTTGTGTCAAACAATTTGGTGGAAAGAGTGAACGTGAAAATTCATGAGAATTGTTGTCTCAAAATTACAGAACTTTTTTTGAATCCCAAAAGTTTCAAGCTCAGTCATTCATGAAATTGTGACAGAAATGCTAGAGTATAAGAAATGGTGTGCTAGATGGGTCCCAAAAACAACAACAAGTGGAATCAACTAAAAAGGTTTTAGAGCATTACAAAATTGAAGATGAACTTTTTTCTCATATCATGACTGGTGACGAAACATAGATTTCATACACAAATGTCAAGTCAAAACAACAATCAATGGAATGGTGCCATTCATCATCTCTGAAAACAAAAAAATTAAAACAGGCACTGTCAGTCAAAAAAAAAGATGGCTATTGTCTTCTACTGAAAAGGGAGGATCTTGTTTGTTGATTTTCTTCAACAGGAACAACAATTAATGTTAATGCTTATTGTTAAATGCTGAAGAAACTCAGATGAGCAATTCATCAGATTCAGAAGTTAGGGTGGGAACTTTCTGATCACCCACTGTACAGCCCAACCTTGTGTCCAGTGACTACCTCTTGTTCTTGCATATGAAGCAGTGGCTCCTATCTCAGCGCTTTGAAGAAGATGAGGAACTGAAGAACAGCATGACTCAATGGTTGAACTCACTGGTGGCAAACTTTTTTGACGGGTATGAAGAAGCTGGTGCCACAATACCAAAAATGCTTGGAAGTCAATGGTGACTATGTAGAAAAATAAAGTATATATCTGTTATTGGACCACTGCTGTTTAATCTGTTCATTAACGATATAGGGAAGGATCTAAGTGGAACAATTCATTTGTTCGCTGATGATGCAGTTGGGTAGGGCAATAGTGAATGCAGAAGATGTCAAAGTCTTGCAGGATGACTTAGATAGATTGGAGTTCTGGGCTAAGGAGAATGGATGTCAATTTAATGTGACAAAATGTAAGGTTATGCATTTTGGGGTGAAAAGATTAGCAGCAGTATACCACATTGGTGGAACTGTACTCCAAGAGATTGATGAGGCCAGGGACTTGGGAGTGTTGGTGGATAGGGAGATGAAGTTTAGGGGGCACATTGCAAAAGTAGCTAAATCAGCTCATCAACTCGCTTGGTTGTTGAAAAATACCTTGACGAGCAGAGACAAGCAAGTTATTGTACCTCTGTACCGAGCCTTGATAAGACCTCATCTCGACTACTGTGCCCAGATTTGGTCACCTCAGTTCCTTCTTGATGGAGAGGAGGTGCAGAGGATCCAGAGGCGAGTGACTAAGATGATAACAGGTCTATGGAATGAACCATATGAGAACAGGTTGAAGATTTGTGGGTTGCAGAAACTAGTTGATAGGCAGAGGAGGGGAGATATGATTGAGACATTCAAATTGCTAAAGGGATTCTATAGGATTAATTCAGAGGATATTTTTGAGATCAGGACTGGTGGTGGGAGAACTAGGGGACACCTATGGAAGCTGGGCAAGAGTGTGGTTAGCAGGGGTGTTAGAGCTGGGTTCTTTACTTTTAGAGTGGTAAATGAGTGGAATAAGCTGCCAGAGTCTGTTGTGGGTGCTATGACGGTGAACGAGTTCAAGGCAAGGTATGATAGATACTGTGAGAATGTAATCGCATAGTTGTGTGGACATGATGTTTAGGGCCTCCCTCGATGAGTCTAAGGACTCCTGGAGTCGCCCGAAATAATAATAATAATAATAATATGTGGGTATTTTAGCATATAATAAAACTTTTTTTTCCTCAGCCAGATTTTTAAAATTCTTGACTAGATCTTACTT
Source organism: Typopeltis vanoorti (assembly GCF_054136105.1). NCBI lineage: Eukaryota > Metazoa > Arthropoda > Arachnida > Uropygi > Thelyphonidae > Typopeltis > Typopeltis vanoorti. The sequence continues at coordinate 26,422,976 of NC_143564.1, read as the reverse complement.
TCTGGCACACCTCATATATGTTGATTTTTGGTAATTTTATGTTTTTTAGGAAGAAGATAACAGTCTGTCAGATATAATTAAATGACTTTAATTATGATCTTAAGTATTTTTTTCGGGTAATATTGCACTGGTATATAGAAGCAAATAACATGGCCACGTGTTATATTGTAATTCAAAAGGTATCTTCATGGCGTCTAAAACTCATCTCAGGAAGTCCACACTAACCATCATTCAGCAACACCTACCATATCACCCTTTAAACTTGTGTACTAACAAACACTTACAAACATCTTTACCAATACATTCTACTTATTTGCCATTCTTTATGCAAAAAAAAAAAAAAAAAATAGTTCTCACACCTTCACTAACCACAATTTTGTACACCTTCTAGGATTCACTCCTTGTTCTCCTTGTTATTGTCATGCATTGAAAAATTCCTTCCTCATTAATCCCATAAAATTCCTTTAGTAGCATGTGTTTATCATATTCCTACTTTCCTCCAATCATCTAATCTTAGTCATCCACAATCTATCATCATAGGAAGCATTCCACAGATGATAATAGATAAGTAAGACTAATGCAAGGAAAAGAAGTAAAGCCTAAAGTCCTAAAAGGAAACAACCTAGTAGATATAGTGTGGTGCTCTTGGGTTGACAGTCTGAGGATGAAGACTATTCAGTATATGATATGGCATTTCATGCAAAATAAGTCTTTCATTGTTAGAGGGAAAGACTAAAAGTCATTCATTTAGCTTTCTAAAGCTACTGAATTAAAAATCCAAATATTTTATTAGTGGTTTTGATTGAAGATTTCACTGGGGCTAACAGCTGTTTAGAATGGTTGGTTCTCATTAGAGACCAGGCAGAGACATTAAGATGTCAAAAAATCTGCATCTCAATATCATAATAATCTCAAGTACTTTACAGCACAGGATGCTATGGTAGTGAGATAAGAGATTTTACTCTTGTAAGGTTTCTGCCTAGTCTCTGCTGAGAACCAACAATTCACAATGTCAGGCCAGTGAAACATTACAATCAGAGAAGCACTGATAAAAGGAAAGCATACAGGCACCTGGAAAAAGTTCATGTCTTTTAAGTAGGACAATAACAAATCAATTCTGATGCTAAAGATTGTGTTCCTGTAAGCTCTCTGGTCAGTTTCAAAACTTTTAAGTTTCAGAATATCCGGCTGTGAAAGAGTAATGGATTTTAATTCAGTAATTCTTTCATTCAATAATCCTTTAATTTAATAAGTCTTTCATATTTACTTTTCCTTACGTTCTGTGAAGGAAAAGTAAATATTTTTCTGATATATTCCATGATGAATATCTAAAATGTTCTAATTGAGCATATTGGATACCTGTCATAGAATCACCGAACCTTGAGCTGCTGCAGTGAGAGAAGTGGGTGTAATCCTTATATATACTAGAATGCTGATATGCAACAAGAATGAGGTTCATTACATTAGGTAGCCTATAGATTAAGCATGCTAAACAGCATGGATTTCTCTAGGATGGTTCACTCTCAGGGCAGGTAAAAGGAGATAATAAAAGAGCAAGAGAGTGAGTTGTGAATAGAGAGGGAGAAATGAAGAATGAGATTGAGAATGAGAAAATAGTTTTGGGAAATGGACCGAAATTTGGGAGAAAAAGAGATAAAGGGTAAGGAGAGCGAACACTGGCAGTAATGTATGTGTATGTAGTGTATATGAGTGAGAGAGTAGTTACTGTAAGAAGAAGCTAATCTGAATATATTATAGTTTTGAGAGAAACTTGTGACATGAAATTAAGAATTATCTAGAATTATCTACACTTTAGCACAAGAAAAGTATATTTAATATACTTCCAGATATTTCAGTTTGAAAATAACAAACTATCATCAGTGGCTAAACAGAAAACAGATTTTTACAAGGTAGAATACAAACAATTGATAATTCAAAATTAGAATGAGCCATGTGATGTTATATCGTTAATCACAGTATCATTTCACTGAAGAAAGGCAAACATAAGAGTGCAGAATATTTACATGTTTATAATGTCATACAAAAAAAAAACTAATTTATAAAATCATATTAAAGATATCATTAGACATATATATGAGGGTGGTATGAAAATTTCTCGGCCTCGACCATGGATGGCAACACTATCGGCAAGATTTTTTTTTTCTAAGTTGCTACATCTGTCATAAGCATCCATGTGAAATTGCAAGTCATTCTATTGAGTAGTTTGTTTTATAAAGCTGTCTGAAGCAAAAGTGTTGTGTTTATCCCTTGAAATAGATAAAATTGCGTATCATGCGGTTATAAAATTGTTTGTAAAAGAAGGTTTAACACAAAAAGAAATTCATTCAAAGTTCATAAAAGTTTATGGGCACTCTTCTCCTTCATTTTTGACAATTAAGAAATAGGCTGCCAAGTTTAAACATGGCTGTACCAGCCTTGAAGATGATTGACGTGAAGGACGTCCAAAAATTGTAACAACACCAGAAATCGTTGATCAAGTGCATGATATGGTTGGATGACCGGTGAGTCAAAGTGCGTGAAATTGCTGAGACTATAGGCATTTCAAAAGAATGTGTAGGATATATTTTGCATGAAGAATTGCAAATGAAAATGCTTTGCGCAAGATGCGTGCCGCGCTTGCTCACAGCAGATCAAAAATGCACTCACATTAAAATCGCTGAACAGTGCTTGGAGCATTTTAACAAGAATAAAACTGATTTTGTGCATTGATTTGTTACTATGGATGAAACTTGGATTCACCATTACACACCAGAGTCCAAAAGCAGTCAAAATAGTGAACAGAAGCCCAGTTGTTCAGCACCAAAGAAGACAAAGGTTCCATCAGCAGGAAAGGTCATGGTATCAGTGTTTTGGGACTAAATGCATTTTGTTTATTAATTATCTTGAAAAGGGTAAAACAATAACCGGGGAATATTATTCTGATCTTTTAACCAGACTAGATGAAAAAATTAGTGAGAAAAGCCTGGTTTGCAGAAGAAAAAAATCATCTTTCATCAGGACAATGCACCTGGCCACAAAGGTGTTTTAGCAATGGGAAAATTAACGGATCTGCACTTTGAATTTTTGGAACATCCACCCTATTCCCCAGATTTTGGCTCCCTCTGACTTCTATCTCTTCCCAAAACTAAAACTGTTCCTCGCTGGTCAACGTTTTTCTTAAAATCAAGAGGTGATTTAGCTCTAGAGGGGTATTTTGCAGATCTTACTGAGAACCACTACACAGACGGGATAATGGCGCTGGAGCATCGTTGTAATAAATGTATTAGTCTTAAGGGAGATTATGTTGAAAAATAAAAATAATTTTGAAATTATAAATTCGTTTTTTCATTGTTAGGCTGAGAACTTTTCAGACCACCCTCGTAGTATCTAGAAGGTCTTCATTAAAAAAAAAAATAACAATAAATAAATAAAAATAATAATAAATGAATAAAAATTAATGTGTTATTCAGATTAAACTTTCTAATATTTTTGGCATAGATAGGCAGTCATTACAATTCAGGTTAGGGTGATGAAGTAAAGCCTCAGCACTCTCTTTGAATAGGCATTCGAATTTATGCTGACATCTGTGTATAAGGCGAGTCTTGGACCAGAGAACGTTGTGGTTTGTCTCTATTCCATGTTGTGCCAATCCAGATTTATCGGATCTGTTGTGAAGAATATAAGATTGATGTTGTTGTATTCTTTTTTCTATATAGCATCCGGTTTGTCCAAAGTAAGAAAGATGGCAGTCATGTGGAACTTGGTATACACCAGGAAGAGACATAGTTGAGTGTTATTTTTAGACGAGGGGGAAATAGGTGGATATTTTATTAATAGGAATATAAGTAGCTGTAAGATCATATTTCTTTAAAATTCTTGAAATTGGTTCTGAAATTCCGAAGATATATGGGATTGGAACTCGACCTATTGATTCTTTGTTGTTTTGGTTTGGCTTGTAGGATCGAACAGATGTTGTGTAGTCCTTTCAGAGAAACTATTTAATTTATGTATTGTTTGATAATTGAAAATTCTTTCTGTGAATGATGGAGAAGTTGAACTAGTTCTAGCTCATCGAAATAAACATTGATGATTCCTGTCTTTTGAGAAGGATGATGTGCAGATTGTTTAAGAATGTAATGTGCAGTAAATGTGAGATTTCTGTAGACTGGAAGTTGTTAAATTACCTGATGGTCAGCAGATGAGAAGGATGTCTAAAAAGTGTAATTTGTTGTCTTTTTCAATTTCCATGGTGAATTTGATATGTGTGTGTAGAGTATTGATTTTGGCTAAAAAGGAAGGTAGGGAATCTCTGTTGTGAGGCCACACTTCAAAAATGGCATCTATATATCTAACCCAAAATGAAGGTTGAGGGTATACAGATGAAAAAAGGATGTCTTCTAAATGCTCCAAATAAAAGTTAGCTAGAGCAGGGGAAAGTGGACTTCCCATGGCAGTTCCTTCTACTTGGTTGTAGAATTTGTTTTGACACAAGAAATATCCGGAGTGCATTACGAATGCAAATAATTTTACGATATCATGTGGAAAGATGTCACTAAGTAGATTCATTCATTCATTTCATATGGTGATTCAACGGCAGTGAGCCCATTTTACGGGAGGAATGGCACCGCCTCAATTCCCTTATTTTTATCCGGGCTCGGGACTGGCATAGCTGACAATTCAGACCTATGGGTGGAGGGATTGTCTTAAGTATTTCTGACTGTATCCATGTGTGTTCACGGGTAGAAAATTCTTTCTGTGAGATGCAGGATGAAAAACCCCAGATAAACTGGGAGGAAAAACTCTGCTGTCCATGCCCAAGACCGGCTAACTTGGCTATGGCTGAGGAAGATCCTTAAGCTCCTCACGTCATCGACGGGAATCAAACTTAGGACACTCCTTCCCCAGGCATATGGTTGCGAAGTGCATAGCCACTAGGCTAACCGCGCAGATACTAAGTAGATGATAGTTTGTTATTTTCAAACTGAAATATCTGGCAGTAAGTTAAATATACTTTTCTTGTGCTAACGTGTAGTAGATAATTCTTAATCTGAATATATGGAATCTACAGGCTAACGGATGAGAATAAAGGATGAGAATCGATTATTATATTGGTTAGATGGATTAGAGATTGGCTCTCTGAACAATACCAGCAGGTTGTGTATGATGGAGCAGTGTCTCAAAAAAAGGATGGTAACCAGCGACATGCCCCAGGGTTCTGTTTTTGGGCTCCTGCTGTTTAACTTTTTTGTAAATGATATATCATGTGGACTGACTGGGGATCTTCAGTTATTTTCTGATAATGCAAAGTTGGGAAGAATTATGAGTAGCACTGCTGATCTAATTCCTTTCAGGAAGATTTGAATAGACTTTTTTACATGTACAAAAGATTGGGGGTTGTAGTTTTAATATCAATAAGTGCAAGGTGTTGCATTTTGGAGTGCAGAAGTATAAGGCTGTGTACTATATCGATGGTGCCATACTGCAGGAAGTGGGTGAGATTAGAGATTTTGGAGAGATGGTTGATAGTACACTGAAGTTTAGAGGACATATTGCTACTGTTGCAAATGCTGCACATCATAGTGCTGCTGTGATAAGAAGTGCTCTAACATTTAGGGATAAGGAAGTGGTTGTGCCACTGTATAAAGCACTGGTCAGACCACAATTGGATATTGTGCTCAGATCTGGTCACCTGGTTTTCAATGTGATGTGGAAACAGTGGAGAGGGTCCAGAGGTGAGTGACTAAGACAATATCAAGATTTTGGAATGCTGGCTATGGAGAGAGGTTGAAGAAATATGGATTGCAGAGTTTGGTAGATAAGAGGAAGAGAAGTGATATGATAGAGTCATTTAAGTTATTATATTATTATTATTATTATTATTATTATTATTATTATCATCCAGCTCTCCATGGAGTCAAAAGATTCATCGTGGGAGGTCCTTCCTAAGAAACACAAAGTCTATCAAGACTCATCGAGGGGGAGGTCCCCCCTAAGAAACACAAAGTTTATCATACCACTCCTTCAACTCATTGACCATTCTCACTCTCACCACTCCATCAGGCAATGTATTCCATGGTTCAACTACCTACCATGAAAAGAAACCACTCCTCACTCTCTTGCTCATGGTTTCCTTTCGTAACTTCCAGGGATGGCCTCTTGTCATCACTCCTTCCCTCTGTTCAACCAAGCGAAAGAACTCCCCAGTGTCAACCCCTGTAACCACTTCAACAGTTTAAAATTCTCAATCATATCACCTCTCCTTCTTCTATCCACCAACCTCTGCAGTCCACAATCCCTCAGCTGACCCTCATAACTAATATTGTACAGTCCTGAAACTATCTTTGTTATCTGCCTTTGTACCCTTTCCACAGTTAATTTATCCCCATCAAATCCTGTGGACTAAATCTGAGAACAATAGTCTAAGTGTGGTCTGATCAGAGCCTTATACAACGGAATGATAATCCTTTTATCTCTGCAGGTCAGTGTCCTTCTCATTATTGCAGCAATCCTCTGTGTTACCTTCACCACCTTTGCAATATGTCCCCTAAATTTAAGGTTTCTATCAATCATCAACCCCAGATCTCGTCTCCCCTACTTCCTCCAGTAATAACTCCTCCCACCATAAAGTATGCAGCGTCCCATTGATGTCTGGGACCAAACCTGAAGACCTTACATTTTGCTGCATTAAACCGATTCATTTGCCCCATTCATTTGCCCATCTGTCTAGCTTATTCAAATCCTCTTGCAGGGCTACCACATCTGCACTATTAAAAATAATCCTTCCCAGCTTCGCATCATCCGCAAACAACTGAATATCCCCTTGCAATCCACTGACAATATCATTGATATAAAGGTTAAACAATATAGGTTCCAGTACTGGTCCCTGTGGGACCTCACTTGTAACCCTCTGCTTCCTTGAAAGTGCTCCACCATACACAACTCTCTGATACCTATCAGACAGCCAATCCTGAATCCAGTTGACCAACCTGACATCCAAACCCATGTGCTGCAACTTAAATATCAGCTTATCATATGGCACCCTGTCAAATGCCTTTGTAAATCGAAGAAAATGGCAGTATATGCCTTTCTCTCATGTACTGCTCTTGTAACTTTACTATGAAAGGCTATATTACTAAAACAAGAGCATCCCTTCACAAATCCATGTTGACTCTCACAGATAACATTACCCTCATCTGCCCAATGTTGTATATGGTCCCTCACTACTTTCTCCAAGATCTTAACAACTACTGATGACACACAAACTGGCCTATAATTAGACACTTCCAGTCTGCTACCGCCCTTATGCAATGGCATTATCTTACCTTCCTTCCATTCCATGGGCACGTTTCCCACAGCCAGACTTTCATTGAAAAGCCAGGTCAAAGGCACTGTCAATTCCCTAGCACATTCTCTCAAAACGTGTGGTGAAATACCATCCAGTCCCACAGCTTTACTGACATCCAGAGTACTCAGTATTTGAAACACTCTCCTCCTGCACCTCTAAACCTCGAACCTGCCCTATCCCTCTAGTATTAAAACTGACTCCTCCAGGATGAAATACTACAATAAAGTGTTCATTGAACAATTCCACTATGTCCTCTGCATCAGAGGATAGTGGAATTTATGATAAAATAGATTAATGATAAAATCCTCTAGATTTTATCATTAATCTGATAAAATCTAGAGGATTTTATCAGATTAATACAGAGGGGATTATAAAGAGTAGAATGTGAGAGGGGAAGAACCAGCAGTCATCCCTGGAAGTTATGTAGTGAAGAGGAGTGTGAGGAGTAGATTTTTTACATGGAGAATTGAATTGAATTGAGAAGTGAATTGAACACATTACTAGAATGTGTTAATGCGAGGAATGTTAAGGATTTTGAAATTCTGTGTGATAAATATGTTGTCAGTTTAATGAACCTCCCACAATGAGTCTGCCGACTTCATGGAGGATGTAGTAATAATAATAATAATAATAATAATAATAATATGGAAAGGGTTCATAATGGGGTGGAACTGTTACATTGGTTGAGTTAATTTCCTGGTACAATGAGAGTAGTTTTGAGGCAGAATGGTGTAAGATGGAGGTAGCCAAAATGATATTTAGAGGAATTTATATCAGCTGTAAATGTGGAGGTGATGACAAGAAAATGTACACATAAATTATTCTAGTGAACAGGAAGATTGTTATTGTGAATAATTGTAATTGCAATGAGGATAATGTGCTCTACTTTACATATAACAGTCTAACTTCATTACATATAATGCCTCTTGATATCAGTATAATACAGAACAGAAGAGAATTGAGAATCTTGAATTTTATCATAGTCTCAGAGAAACTCCCACAATAAGTCTCCAACTCCATGGAGGTCAGATGTTAATAATAATAATAATATTAAGATAAATTAGGTGCTGAATTTGTCTCCATTTGAAGCAATACTATGGAATGAAGAATTAGACAGAAAGGATAGCAATACTGCTTGGATACTGATCAAGAAATATATGTCCGCATGGTTAGCCTAGTGGCTATGCACTTCGCAACCATATGCCTGGGGAAGGAGTGTCCTCGGTTCGATTCCCGTCAATGAAATGAGCAGCTTAAGGATCTTCCTCAGCCATAGCCAAGTTAGCCAGTCTTGGGCATGGACAGCAGGATTTTTCCCCCCAGGTTATCTGGAGTTTTTCATCCCGCAAGCAGGCAAACTTGCCCCCGTGAACAGACACGGATACAGTCAGGAATACTTAAGACAATCCCAAACCATAGGTCTGAATTGTCAGCTATGCCGGTCCCGAGCCTGGATAAAAATAGGGGGGATTGAGGTGGTTCCATACCTCCCCGTAAAAGGGGCTCAAGGCCGTTGAATCACCATACAAAATGAAATGAATGAATGAAGAAATATATAACAGTAACAATGTCTCAATATATTCCAGATGTTACATAGGAGGGGTAAACAGAGGAGATGCATAACAGATGATTGGTGAGATTAAGCATGTAATCTGAAAGAAGAAGAAAAAGGAGGTAGCATTATGATGTTGGAGACGAGAAGCAGTAATCACTTACATGAGAAATGTAAAGCCATAGCTAGAGAAGCGAATTGGTAGGTATGGAAAGCAAAAGTGCATTAGAGTAATACTTACCAATGAAGCAAAGATGTGTGCTACATAGTTATTTGGATATTATTATTATTATTATTATTACATTGAGTCAAAGACTCATCTAGGAAGTCCTTTTATCATATAGAACTCATCATACCGTGCTTTAAACACACTCAACTTCTCTGCAGATACCACACTCTCAGGCAAGGCATTCCAATCATTCACAACTCTGCATGAAAGCAACCTGTTTCTCACTCCCCTACTCACAACCTCTTTATATAGTTTCCAGGGATGACCTCTGGTTCTCACCTGATCTCCCACTATTTTCTGTAGAACCTCTCCAGCATTGATCCTATAACAAAACCTTAATAACTTGTGGATCACTGTATTATTTCCCCTCTTCCTTCTGTCCACCAGACTCTGCAAGTTGCATCTTCTCAATCTTTCCTCATAATCTACATTCCATAGGTTAGAACTACCTTAGTCAGTTGCCTCTAGACCCTTTCCAACATCTCTTCATCCTTCTGAAAATCAGTTGACCAAATCTGGGCACAATAGTCCATGTGTGGCCTAAACAAAGCCTTATACAATGGAACAAGAATCTCCCAACTTCTACAAGTCAGTGTCCTCTGCATCATTCCCAGAAGCCTTTGTGTTGTCTTCACAATTTTGGCTATGTGTCCCCTAAATTTCAGATCCTTACCAACTATCACCCCAAGAGCTCTTATTTTCTCCACCTACGACAATATATCCTCACCAAGCATTAATTCTGCATCCTATTTTTGTTTTCCAAATTTTAAAACCTTACATTTTGCAACATTGAACTCACATCCCATTCCTGTGCCCAATCACTCAATTTATTCAAGTCTTCTTGTAAGACCACAACATCTTCTCTGTTCTTCATGGTTCATCCCAACCAACTTTACATCATCTGAAAACAACTGAATATCTCCATCCAAATCTTCACCAATATCATTAATATACAAGTTAAACAGCAATGGCCCTAAAACAAGTTAAACAAGTTAAACAGCAATGGCCCTCTGATTCCTTTTCCTGGATATCACTCCCCCATATGCAACTTGTTGATACTATCAGATAGTCAGTCTCCAATCCAATGCATCGATCTAATATCCAATCCCATCCACTCTAGTGTGACTATCAACTTATCATGCGGTAATCTATCAAAAGCCATTGTGAAATCTAAATATATTACTGTGTATCCTTCTCCTCTGTCCATGGAAGCAATCACCTTATTGTAATAAGTAAGTAGATTACTAAAACATGACCTGCCTTTAGTAAAGCCATGCTGTCCATGAAATATAATACCATTGTTTTCAATCTAATTATGAATCCTACTTCTCACAAGCTTCTCCAACAACTTAACTACAACACCTGATAAGCCTATAGTTTGATGCTTGAGTTCTATCACCTCCTTTATGAAGTGGCACAATCTTGCCCTCCTTCCACTCCTTAGGAATTTGACCCAGTGCAAGACTCGTATTAAAAAAATATGTCAAGGCCGGCATCAACTCCCTGGCACATTCCTTCAGAATACATGGTGATATATTATCAAGTCCCACAGCCTTATTTACATCTAGTTTGCTCAGCTCCCCATACACCTCTTGTTCACTTACAGTCAGTCTCTCTTCCCCATCATCAACTGCTCTCAATCTCTCCATGAAGTCACATTCACAAGATTGAAAGATTTTTATGAACTGCTCATTAAGTATCTCCACCACACATTCTGCAACAGCTGTCTTTATACCATTTTCTCCAATCAATGTCATCCTTCCATAATCATTCTTTCTTTTGCTGGCCACATATCGAAAGAACTCCCTAGGATTCTTTTTGGCTTCATTAGCTAACTGCTGTTCATACCTCTCTTTAGCTACTGTCACCAACCAAGTCACCCTCCTTGCCTGGTCTTTGTAGACCTCATGAAATTGGTTGCTTCCACTTCTCTTATGCTGCCTCCACAATGCCCTTTTTCTCTGTATTGCATGCTTAATCTCTTTATTCATCCATCTCACACCTAACTTATTTAACCTTCTCACCCTTGGAATACACTTAGTACATTGCATCTACTAGATAGTTTTTGAAAATCCTCCAAGCTGCATTGATCTCTTTTCCAGCTAACTCCTCATTCCATGGTACACCTGCAAGCTGTCTTCTGAGCTCATGGTCACTCTCAGGAATTGGTGGGTGATTTGACACTTCATTTATAATTACATCCTCTGATGAGATGACCAAATCGAAGACCCTTAATCCTCGTGTGCCCTCTGTTACATACTGTCTGAGGTAGTTATCCCTCAAAAACTCATTTTCTTTACTTTCAGTTGCTATCTCATGATTCCAGTCTATATTGTCATAATTAAAATTGCTCATAATGATCACTCTTATCTTATTTGCTTGGCTAATTTGATTATACATTTCATATTCACTACCATCCACATTTCCTGGTCTATAACAACATCCAACCAAGTATTTCATTCCATTCACCTCTATCTCACACCATACTGCGCCAAAACCATTGGCACTATTTCACTCTTCCATCTCTACTTTGTATAGACATTGCACTCCCCCCTCCTTTTTTACCCCTTCTATCTTCACGAAACACATCATACCCTTCCATCTATATTCCTGTCAGGATGTCATCCTCATCTAACTATGTCTCACTTATTCCAACAAGTTTTGGGTGAACAGACTCAATTAGTGCAACCATTTCATCTGCCTTGTTTCTTACACTTCTAGCATTTATATATAAACACAACAGCTCATTCCTGGATCTACAGCTAGTTCCACTGATACCACTCATTTGATGTGCTCTCTCCATGTTCGACTGGGGCCATTTCCCCTTCTGCTTATTCATTTTAGAACCCTCTTCAATTCCATCTTTTTCCTCTTGATCCCAGGTTATCCCATTCCTTTGCTGTCTACACATGCTCTCACATCCCCTCGGAGCATCCACCTTTCTCAAGCTGTGTACCCCTGTCCACCCTGAGCCTCCCCTTTTCATCTTGCACACCCATTCTCTCATTTTCCATACTCATGCCACTTACTTCCTCATTCATAACTACCTCTTCAATCTCTCTTGTCATTAGAAGAAATAATGATTGAGTTGAGTGAGGAGAATGTCATTTAATGGAAATTATAGACAGTTATCTACTGTAGAGGATGTAATTGAAGTATGTAATGAATAATCATCAAGGTTTCATCTTTATAAGCAACAGTGTGGAAAGCATAAGTGAGCAGGCAGTATATAAAGTATATAAGTTTGTTAAGCTCCAGTCTTTTAAGCTCCAGGTTTCTGCTCCATGTGAAACAATAGTTCTAAAGATTGTCTTGTATATTTCTGTTTTAACTCTGCTTGATAGAATTTTGGAAGATGATAAATGATGTAGTGAATGATTAGATCTATTGGAGGCTTGTATTCTAGCTTTTATTTCTATACTAATTATATTATCTTGAGTCATCAATGTTTCACGATATTTGAAGGAGGTGGCACTGTTACATTTCAGGTTATCAAGCTCATATACATTAGCTGGTAAATTTTATATGGGAAAAAGAAAATATACCCACAGAATAGGAAGAATCACTAATCATTCCAGTTTATAAAAAGGGAAACAAATATGAATGTGAAAATTACTGGGACATATTGCTACCATCAGCAGGCTACAAAATTTGATCTACAAAATTTGGTAAAATGGTCATTTCCCCCCCTTGATTGTGATTTATGCATATATTTAAATATTCAGTTTTATCCTGGTTGATTTGTAATCCTAATTTTTCAGCAGCAATTTTGAGTTTTCTAAATGTTGTTTTCAAATATTTTCTCCAACAAGGCATATATCATCTGCATATCCTACTATTATTGTTCTGTTTATGTTAACTTTTACAATTTCTTGAATGCATTTTTCTGATGCTAGATTAAAAAAAATGGATGAAAGGACATCTCCTTGTTTCCATCCTGTCTTAATATCAAAAGGTTCAGACCTAATTCCATTTGCTAATACCATTCACGTTGTGAATTCCTTAAATAATTTAATAGTCGTGTTACCAACGTATAAGCCTTTCTACAAGAATTGCTAATACCATGTTTCGGCTGTCAGTAGTGGGTGCAAATTTTGATTACATATATTATCTTAGGAGGTATTCCTAGTTCATCTAATATTCCCCAAAGTATTCTATAAATGCCACCATATGCTTTTCTAAAGTCTAAAAATAAAATATGAACCTGCAGATTGTATTCCCATTTTTTTCTAGTATATGTCTAAGTGTAAATATTCAACTGTTGATCTATTTCTTTGGAATCTTGCCTGTTATTCATCAATATTTTTTCAGCATAAGATAAAGATTCTTTTTAGTATAATATTAGATCAAATTTTGTAGCCTGATGATAGTAGTGATATGCCCCTGTAATTTTCACATTCATATTTGTTTCCCTTTTTATAAACTGCAATGATTAGTGATTCTTTCTGTTCTGTGGGTATATCTTCTTTTTCCCATATTAAATTTACCAGCTTATGTATATGAGTGACTAATTCACTACCCCCATATTTAATAAGTCCAGCTGTTATTCCATCAGTACCTGGTGCCTTGTTGTTTTTGAGCCTTTTTGTTTTATTAATGTATATATATTAATATTATTCTTATTATTGTACAGGTATCTTCATGGAGTCTGAAGACTCATTGCAGAAGACTCACACCAACTCTATTCAGACAATACCATACCTCACCTTGAACAAATTCATTAAAACACTTACAAACAAACTCTGTCAAATCTATTCCATTCATTCACCATTCTCCAAGCAAAAAATCTAGTCCTGATGCCTTGCTGTCAACTCTCACTCAGTTTCCAGGGATGCCCTCTTGTTCTTCCTCTTTAGGTCAAGTACCAAAAAATTTCCTTTCCGTCAGACCTATCAATCAACTTCTACAACCCACAAACCCTCAGTCTGTCACTATACAAAGCATTCCATAGACCACTTACAATCATGGTTACCCACTCTAGATTTTCTCCACCACTTTGTCACCCTCAGACAATCTGAACAGACCTGTGTATGTATGTATGATAATCCCTGATGTGGCCATTCAAAGCCTTATAAAGAGGGATGATAGCTTCTTTATCTCTACTTCCTGGTATGAGCTATTTTGGCCACTTTTGCAAATGCCCTCTGAACCTCAAGAACTTCACCCTCTGCAAGAAAGGTGACTAATTTGGTCCAAATCAGATTATGAGAGAAAATTAGTTAAGCAGGTCAAAGTAAACTCAAAAGAGTTTTTTCATTGTGTAACAGGTAAGAGGAAAAATGACCATGGTAGGAAGACTTTAAACAGTGTTCATGGTAGGAGGGTGACAGAGGCAAAAGAAATAGTTCAGTTGCTGAGTGATCATTTTGCAAAGGTGTATCATTCAGGTAGAGATTTTGCAGTTGCTGATGAGACAGAGACACATATCAATATTGAGGTAAATGAAGAGGTGTTCAGCATGTTGAAAAATATGAATGTGAACACAGCAGTGGGACTGGATGGGATGTCAGCCTGTGTACTGTGTGAATGTGCAAGAGAATTGGTATTGCCTCGGATGAAGTTGGCCAATCTAAGTTTCAGCTCTGGCAGGTTTCCAGTGGAGTGGAAAGAGTGTAAGATAGTTCCATTGCATAAAGGTGGCTCCAAGACAGAGGTAGCAAACTACAGACAATTAATACATCAGGAGTGGTTTTGAAAGGAAAAGTTGGTTAAAGGTAAAATCCAACATTGGGTGGATAGGGATGTAATATTCTATGGTGGGCAGCACGGCTTTGTAAAGGATAGATCTTGTCTTAGTAATTTATTCATATTTTATAATAAAGTGACAGCAGAAATGGATAATGGAACTGGCTACACCATGATATTGCTGGACTTTGCAAAGGCATTTGACAGAATACTGCATGGAAAACTATTAAAATGTTGGAGCAGATGGGAATAGATATGAAGCTAGTGGCATGGATTGGGGGTGGGGGCAGAAACCAGACTCACAATCTTTACTCTCTGAATCATCTTTATCACTTCTTCTACTAATGCTTTTCATATCTTCTGTCATACTTCTGTCTATCTTTTAAATCAAGACAAGAGAAATGGATATACCATGATACTTAACTTTGCTAAAGCTTTTGAAAGGATTCACCATGAATGCTGTTATATAAGTTGAAGGATATGAAATTGGATTATCAGTTACTACTTTGGATAAGAGGGTGGCTGAGTGACAGATATCAAAAAAGCAGCATATGGGGGATGTGAGTCTATAAGATTTAAGGTGACCAGCAGTGTACCCAGGAATCAGTCCTTGGTCCATTGTTATTCAGTCTTTAGATTAATGATACTGGAAAGGATTTAACATGTGACATACATCTATTTGCTGATGATGTAAAGATAGGCAGGATAATCAGGAATGCAACTGACATGCAGGCACTTGCAGAATGATTTGAATAAGCTGGAATTGTGGGTATATGAAAATGGCTGACAGTTCATTGTTAGCAAATGTAAAGTTATGCACTTGGGTGTAATGAGAATCCAGTCGTGTGTTATATTATCAGGATTATGCTAGAAGAAACTGACCTAGCTAGGGATCTAGAGTTCTAGTAGATAGGAAGTTAAAGTTCAGGTACCGTGTTACAAAGCTTGCAAATACGGCTTTGAGGATAATTGCAATTCTGAAATGAACACTGACATGTAAGAAAAAGGAAGTTATTTTGCCTTTTTACAAGGCTTTGATGTAACCTCATATGAACTATTTTGCACAGATCTGGTCTCCTGGTTTCTGAGGTGATGCAGATACAGTAGAGAGGGTGCAAAGGAGATATGATAATAGGACTGTAGAATGTAGATTATGAGGGAAGATTGAGAATTTGTGGACTGTAGATACCAGCAGACGGGAGAAAGAGGGTAATATGATAGAGACTTACAAACTCTGAAAGTTGTATAGGATACTAGTAGATGGATTTTTTTTTTGATGGAGAATGGGGAAAAGATGAGAGAGCATATATGAAAGTTGAGAATGAATGCTGTCAAGAAGTGGTGAGAGCTAGAGTTTTCTCTTATAGAGTGGTGCATGACTAGAATGGCTTGCCTTTGGAGGTTGTGAGTGCAGATAGCATGAATAAATTGTGTGACATAGTATGAGTCATATGTGACTTTCATTGGTTACTGTCTGACTCCCTGAAGGTCTCTTATAATAATAATAATAATAATAATAATAATAATAATAATAATAATAATAATAATAATAATGAAAAATCATTGTTGGGCTTCCAAAATATTCAGCTCATTCACTAAATTTACCTTTGTTTACATCCTTGACAACCTTACTAATATTACTGTTCTTTGCACCTGTAAAACATGATTTCATCACCCCCTTATATCACAGAATTTCCATGAAAAAGTATCTTCTCCTTATCTCCATCTCTTGCTTTACCATACATTGCTTTCTCTTCAGTCCTTCTCAGCTGTACCATTTGCCAAACATTGCTATTGTATGAGCTCATGTTTTGTCCTGTGAAGGACTTCACATAAACACTGTGTTTCTATCAAAATTACTTCACTGTTTTCTTGACTTTATACTTTCATTAACAGTCCTGACATTTTCTCAACTTTTGTCAATGTGCTTCACAATCTTTTTACTTACACTCAACATATTGGCTCACCTGTCTCACTTTTCCTTCCACAAATCTTTTCTTTCTTTTTTTTTGCTATTAATGCATTTCACACACATGCTTATATTGTTCCTCTAACAGAGGCTTACACTGGTGTTCAAAACCTAAGTATAAACACTATTTCTGAAGATTACAACCACAAATTTAGGCAAATCAGTTTGTGGCAATTCATATAACTGATGATTATAAGTAGAAAGTGGGTACACTTTCATATTTTCAACTTATGTACAAATAGGTCACAAGGTAGGGTTCAACAGTATAAAAGGCAAAAGGCTGCTGTAAGCAATAAAGTTTGGGAATAAAGTTTCAAATTTGGATGTCTTGTAATGTCTCAAAGACACCGTCTAGATGATTTCACCTGGAAAAGAATCTTTGGAAAGCTTGAAGAAGGCTCCAGAATTACTGATATTCCCAGAGAGCTTAAAATCTCACATAGTATTGTATCCAGACCCTGTGCAGCATTTCAAACCACTGGAATGTGTTCCAGATGTTTGTTAAGAGGTTGCTCTCACTCTACAAATGTAATCGATGCACTATGGCAGGCCAGCTTACAAGTCGGCTCCACTCAAGCACAGGTATGCGGATATCTTGACAAACTGTGGCAAGACCATCTGCAACAAATAGGCCTATACATCCAAAGGCCTGTAGTCCACAGCATCCATAAAAATTGCACAAGACACCAATGGGCTGATGTACTCTTTACAGATGAGAGTCATTTTAGTCTTTCCTCCGATTCTACATGGCACTTGATCTAGCATGAAATTGGTGATGCTTACCATCGTAAGAATATTCTTGAAATGGATAGATATGGCAGTGCTGCAGTAATGGTTTGGGGAGGCATTATGCACCAAGCTGGTGAACAATATTGCAGTAAAGTTCTTCAGTGTCATGTTCTATTTTTCTGTAGTGCTGTAGGTAAAGAATTCATTTTTATGGATAATAATGGCACACCACATCATACACGAGCAGTGGAGATACTTCTGGAGACTGAGGATCTTAATCGAATCAAGTGGCAAGCATGCTCCCCAGATCTCAACCCCACAGAGCATGTTTGGGATTCAATAGGAAGATGTATTGCTGCTTGAAATTCCCCTTCAGAAAACAAACAAGGCCTTATCCTTGCTCTAAACGAGGAGTGGGCCAGTTTGCCTCAACAAATCCTGAATGGCTTCATGCTAAGTATGGCACGATGTTATGAGAGCTGCATTACAGTTTGGAGTGGACATATCCCATACTGAAATGTCTCTCTGCATAGTTTTCTGTAAGCACCATACATTAATTCCTTAACTACATACTTAGGAAATTTGTAACTTTTGCCAAAAACGCAGTGCAATTTATAACATGTTAGTAAGTTTATAAATTTATAACATGTTTTTTGTGACATAATTTATTAATATGCTGACAATAAATTTATATCCACTCTGAACTGGGATGCAGCTCTCACGGCATCATACCATGCGTAGCACCAAGTGATTCAGGAGTTCTTGAGACAAAATGGCCCACTCCTCCTTTAAAGCAAGGATAAGACTTGTTTGTTTTCTGGAGGGGAATTTTGAGCAGCAAATGCATCTCCTTATTGCATCCAAAAGGTGTTCTACAGGGTTGAGATCTGGGGAACATGCTGGCCACTTAATTCAATTAATATTCTCGGCCTCCAGAAGTATCTCCACTGCTCATGTACGATGTGATGTGGCATTGTCATTCAGAAAAATGGATTCTTGACCTACAGCACTATGGAACAATTGAACATGAAGTTGAAGAACTTTGTTGCAATATCATTCACCAGTCATGGTCCCTTTTTTCAGCACTTGTAGCTCGGTGCATCCATTAAGCACTATTCCTCCCCACATGATGACCCCCAGCAGTCATATATATCCCTTTCAAGAACATTCTTGCAATAGAAAGCAGTGCCACTGTCACTACTACTACTTTCTAGATAACACTATCAAGTGTCATCAAGAATCGGAAAAGAGACTAAAATGACTCTCATCTGTAAAGAGTACATTAGTGTCTTGTCCAATTTTTATGGATACAACACCACTAAAAACATGCTCTGCAATGTGCCATTGATAAAGGGATACAGACTATTACTGGCTTCAGGTGTATAAGCCTACTTGTCGCAGATGTCTTGTCACAGTTTGTCAAGATATCTGTGTACCTGTGCTTGAATGAAGCCGACTTGCAGCTGACTTGCCATGATGCATCATGTTTTGCTGTTATAACCAAAAATCTATCTTCATGCTCTGTGATAGAGTTAGCACGACTTATTATCAAATATCTGGAACACATTCCATTGATATGAAATACTACTCAAAGCCTGGATACAACACTATGTGAGATTCCAAAATATCTGCCAATATCAGTAATTCTGTGACCTTCTTCAAGCTTTCCTATAATTCTTTCACATCTGACCTGCGTTGCTGACCGCCATGGTGTGTCAATTATGCTTCATTGTTATAACCAAAAATCTGTCTTTGTGCTCCATGGCAGAGCAAGGGCAACCTATTAGCAAATGTCTGGAACACATTCCATTGGTTTGAAAAGCTGTCCAGAGCCTGGATACAATGCTATGTGAGATTTTAAACTCTCTGGCAATATCAGTAATTCTGTGGCCTTCTTCAAGCTTTCCAATGATTCTTCCCCCATTTGAAATCATCTGTATGATGTATTTGAGACATTAGAAGACATCCAAGTTTGCACTTTATTCCTTCACGAAAATAGCTTCCTTCAAACAAAATTTGCCTAGCACAGCCTTTTGCCTTTTATCCTGTTGAGTGCTCCTACATGATCCCTTTGCATGCAATTTGAAAATTTGAATGTGTACCCACTTTCTACTTGAAATAGTCAGTTATTCAAATTGCAACAAGCTGATTTTTTTTTTTTTTTTTTTAATGTTGGGCCCATACACAGGAGGTTGATTGGTCAACCTATAGTACATTAGTACTGTGCATGGGTGGTGGGTTGGGAAAGGAGGAATTTGTTTACATTTGATTTGAACGACTTTAAATTGTATTCGTTGGGAAACACAGCAGGTGGGAGACTGCTCCACAGTGCAGCAGTTGCAGGGATGAAGGAAGAGGAAAAGAAATTTGTTCTGTTTGTTTCTAGGTGTACTGTGAAGGGATGTTGTGCAGCAGCTGCACGTGTTCCAATGAGCTTAGTACTGAGCGGGGGAATTATTGATGTTATTTCGGATGAGCATTTCCCGTGGAAATATTTGTAGAATATACTTACTGCAGAGACCAAACGTCTGTGTGAAAGTGGGGGGAGAGAGTTGGTAAGGGATGGATCATTGATAAGTCTAATTGCCCTCCTCTGTATTGAGTTGAGCATTTTGAGAGAGCTTTTAGGGGCCCCCAACCCAATATGTGGGAGCAGTATTTAATAGTTGGGTGGATTTGTGACTCGTATAATGTTAGTAGCTGTTCGGGGGTGAAGTAACGTCTTGAGCGGAAGAGAAATCCTAGTTTTTTTGAGGCTGAGGATGCAATGTTTGAGATATGTTTGTGCCAGGAGAGGTTTGATGTGAGGGTGATTCTGAGGAGTGAGATCTCAGGCTGTCTGGAAATTTGGGTATCGTTGAAAAGGATACTGGGAAAAAGTTGTTCTTTTTTATGGGAAATAGTACAGAACTGGGTTTTGTTGGCGTTGAAATTTATGAAGTTATCCGAACTCCATTGTAGGATGGCTTGGAGATCGGAGTTGAGGGTGGTGGTGGTGGTTGATGTTCTGTAGGATGAGGTGAGTTGTGTAGGGTAAGGCTTATTAAATGCAAGCGAGGAGTGTAGTGTGCTGTCATCTGCAAAAGTGTGTATTGGATTGGAGGTCAATTGCAGTAGGTTGTTGATGTACAGCAGGAACAGGGTTGGTGAGAGGACAGAACCTTGTGGGACCACAGCATTGAGTAGCACGAGGATAGGGAGCCATCCACCATCACACACAGTGTGCATCCAAACAGAAAACTGGCAGTCCACCTACAGAAGTCCTGGGTCAGACCGAATGATGGTAGTTTGCCTAGTAGGCCTTTGTGCCAGACCCGGTCAAAGGCTTTGGAGATATCTAGTGCAACCACTTGAGATTCACCAAACCTCTCCATAGCATTTGTCCAGAGATGGGTGACATATGCGAGTAGATCTCCTGTTGATCGGCAGTGGCGGAATCCATACTGGCAGTCATTTATTTGGTCAGTGTCTTCAAGATAGTGCAGGACGCGGGAATTGATGATTTTTTCCATTACCTTTGACAGAACTGAGGTAAGCAAGATAGGGCGGTAATTGGATGGCAGTGACTTGTCACCCTTCTTGGGAATGGGCTGAATATAGGTCAATTTTCAGTTTGTGGGATAGATTCCAGTGGAGTAGGAGAGTATATATACGTGACATAGGATAGGGGTCAGTTCTGGAGCACAATTTTTCAGAATAATTGGGGGAATGCAATCAGGGCCAGGAGACTTTTTTGTGTCTAACTGGGACAGTATTTTTCTGATTTCATCCTGGCAAAAGGATATAGGGAGCATTGTATGTTGGGTGTCTGGAATGGTTGGGGGACATTTACCATCATCAGTTATGCATGCATTTGAAGCAAAGTATGAGGCCAGAAGATTGGCTTTTTCTGTGGGTGATGAGGCAGTAGAGCCATCAAGGTGTGATAGGGATGGGAATAGTGTTGGACAGAAGTTGTGGCCAATTGCTTTGGCAAGAGAGCAAAAGGCTCGGCTGCTGTTTGGACAGGCTGCTAGTTTCCTGCTTTTTGCTCTTTCGAACTCTGTTTTGGAAGTGTCGATTGTTTTTTTTTTGCATCAATTACGGGCTTCGGTGTAAGCTTTGAGGGAGGATGAGGTTCTCGATTTCAGCCAGTTGTGGCATGTCTGGTGTTTCATCTCTACAGCCTTGGCATGTCTTTTGGAGAACCAGGGTTTTGTTAGGGAATGGCAGTTCAGAGTGTTATGTGGAATGTACGTATTCATGCTGGTGAGGATTACTTTGGTAATAAGCTCGGTGCATATGTTTGGGTTGGAAGGTCGGAAACAATAGTCCAACCATGTGAATGCGGCATAGAAGTTGTGGAGGCTGTCCCACTTGGCACTGTTATAGTGCCAAACTACTCTTGTATGGGGGTGTCTGTGTAAACGTTGCATGGAGGAGGAGATGAGCACTAAGTTGTGGTCAGAATTGCCCGGGGGCTCACTACTTTCACTGTGTATTTGGAGGAGTTATTGGTGAGGAAGAGATCTGGGGTGTTTGGGGAGTGGTTTGGGTTATCTGGTATTCTGGTTGGCATCTGGACAAGTTGTGTAAGGTTGTTGGTGATGGCAAATGTTTCTGCATCTCTGCCTGCAAGATCTGTACAACTGGAGGAGGAAAGCCAGCTAGTGTTGTGGACGTTAAAATCTCCTAGAAGGATGATTTCACTGTTGGGAAAGTGGGATTGGAGAAAGTTGACTTTTAGGGAGAGGAAATTAAAGAGCTCAGGGTGGTTGGTTGCGTTAGGGAAGCGATAGGGGCAGCAGATGAATTGAACTGAGTGGGGTAGGGATATTTTCAACCAAAGAAGTCAGAGTTGGGTGATTCTAGGTTAGGTGCTCTCTGGCAAGGTATGTCTGAGCGGATGGATGTATGCACAGCACCACCCTTGGGGCGAAAGTTGTTGAAGAGTGAGTAGTTTGGGAGGTTGAGATAAGTGGTGCTGGGGAGAGGTGAGATTTGGGTTTCTGCCAGGAAGAGTAGGTGAGGTTTAGTAGACTGTAGGTGGTAGTGGATACTATTCAGGTTGAAGTTTAGGCCACGGGTGTTGGTGAAGTGGATGTGTAGTGTTTTGTGGGACTTGTCTGAATTTCCAGTTGTATTCTTCAGAAATAGTTTTTGTCCTTAGGTTTTTGACACCAGTGTATTACTAATAACTCTTCCAAGCTTCACATCATTTGCAAACAACTGAATATCTCCCTGTAGTCCTGTGACAATATCGTTGACTAAAGATTGAACAGCAGTGGTCCCAGTAGTGAAAAACCTGCAGAACTCCACTTGTGACCTTCCTACTCCTTGTTATTGCTTCCCATACACAACTCTCTAATATTTATTAGAAAGCCAGTTACCTATCCAATCCACTACACTGGTATCCAAACCCATTTGTTGC
This sequence comes from Typopeltis vanoorti, assembly GCF_054136105.1. NCBI lineage: Eukaryota > Metazoa > Arthropoda > Arachnida > Uropygi > Thelyphonidae > Typopeltis > Typopeltis vanoorti. The sequence continues at coordinate 26,400,057 of NC_143564.1, read as the reverse complement.
AACTTAAATCAATTTGTCATATGACACCCTATCACATGCCTTTGCAAAATCAAAAAAAAAGACACTATATGCTTACCTGCGAAAGACTGCTAAACTTCTGCTCAAATAATAGACTAACAATAACCAACACTCTCTTTAAACATCCAAAACCCCAAAGAAAATGGAAATGGATATCACCAGACAGACAAATCAAGAATATGATAGACTATATTATTGTAAACCAAAGATGGAAATCAAGTATCCTAAACTGCAGATCCTTCTCTGCAGATTGTGGATCAGACCATAAGCTGGTATTAGCAAATCTAAGAATAAAGTTAATATCTGGAAGCACTTTTAGAGTCAAAAGGAAACTGAATGCAAAAAAAAACTACAAGACAACAATATTCTAAGAATATATCAACTAGAACTAGATAAAAACCTGAAGGAAGGAACTACCAAAACAGAATATAAACATCAAAGAACAATGGTGCAAATTAAAGGAAATAATATTAAATTTGGCTGAAAAAACAATAGGTTACACAGAAAGAGAAAGTAAAAAGGACTGGATTTCGAATGAAGTAAAAACGTTAAGCGATCAAAGGAAAAGCATGAAACTAAAACAGAACTATAACAGAAATGAATATAATAGATTAACCAGAGAAATTAGAAAACTAGTTAAAAGAGACAAGAATAACTGGTTAGAAGAAAAATGCAAAATGGCAGAAAAGCTATCAAAAGAAAATAACCTTCATGGATTATATAAACAAATAGACCAAATTAGTAAGACATGGACAACAAAAATTATAATTATCAAAAACAAAGAGGGACAACTAATTGAAAGTAAAACAAAAAGGATGGCCAGATGGGAAGAATACTTCAAAGATTTATATAATAAAAACAGCTCCCAGGATATTACGATTCCAGCCACTGAAATGGAAGAGGAAACAAATCTCTTTACCAAAGAAATAATAGCACACAGCATAGAAAAACTCAAAACTAGGAAAGCACCTGGCATTGATCAAATAGATGCAGAATTCTTAAAAGCAGGAAAGGAACAACTTTTGGAACCATTAAAAACATTATTTGAAAGGATCTACAAAATCAAAGCAGTGCCTACTGATTGGACCAAATCAGTCATAACTCCTATATATGATAAAGGAGATAAAACAGAATGCAATAATTACAGAGGCATTAGCCTCCTCAGTATTCCAAGTAAGGTTTTTATGAAAGTACTCCAAAAACAAATTAAGCCATATATAGAACTGGCACTAGGAGAAGAACAAGCCGGTGTCAGACCAGGGCGAAGCACAATTGATCAACTATTCACCTTAAGATAGCTAATAGAAAAGACACTAGAGTACAACCAAAGTTGCTACATAAATTTCATAGACTTTCGTCAGGCATTTGATTCAATCCGTAGAAGAGAACTATGGAAAACTATGGAAGAATTTGGAATTCCCAACAAAACCATAAGAATAATAAAGAATCTATATGAGAAATCTGAAAGTGCAGTACAAATGGAGGACACCTTAACCAACTGGTTCCACACAGAGAGAGCGGAGTAAAACAGGGATGCAATCAGTCATCAGACCTGTTCAATCTTACACTGGAAGAAGCAACCAATAAGGCTTTAAACAATGATGACCAGAATCAAAATATATGGGAAAAATGTGCCAAATTTAAAATTTGCAGACGACATCGTATTACTTGCAAGCACAGAAGAAAATCTACAGCAAATTTCTGATAAAATAAAGGAGAAGTGTATAAAATCTGGATTAAACATAAATATAGACAAAACAAAAATTATGCAAATAGGAAAACGAAGCACCAATCTGAAAATGGAAATTGATAGTAAGAATCTAGAACAGGTAGAAAACTTCACCTACCTTGGAGGAGTTATTGAGTACAAGGGTGAAATTATAAAAAATATAAACAGATGAATCAGTCAAGCATCCCAAACTTTTGGATGACTTAATAAAATATCGAAGTCAAGAGACATCAAACAAGTAACAAAAGTAAGAATCTATGAAACAATGGTCCTTCTAATACTCCTCTATGGAAGTGAATGCTGGAATCTCAAAAAGGCTGAAGAGAAAAAATTATTAGTTACTGAAATGGGTTGGCTAAGAAGATTACTTGGAGTATCTCTGCTGGATCGACTAAGAAACAAAGACATAAGGAAACGACTAAAACAAGAAATAACAATAATAGTCAAAATCCAAGAAAGAAAACTATGGTAGTTTGGCCATGTGACCAGAATGGGAACAGACAGACTACCATCTAAAGCCCTGAATACAACGATGGAAGGTAAAAGATCCAAAGGACGGCCCAGAATTAGATGAATAGACAAAATAAAAGAGCACCTGAAAACCAAATCACAACAAGCGACACCAAACTGGACAGAATTGTTCGGACTCTCCTGGGACAGACAGAAGTGGAAAGAGTTCATTTGGCCTCATCATCATCCACATAGATGATAGAAGAGAGAAGAAGATATGCTTACCCTCTTCTACTGCTTTTGTTACTTTGTTGTAAAAGGTAACCAGATTATTAAAACGAGAATGTCCTTTAATAAATCCATGCCAGCCTGCATAAATATGATTGCCTTCACTGCCCAATTCTGTATATAAGTTCTCACGAATTCTCATATACAGAATTCGTATATGAGAATTCTGTATTCTCATATACTAATGTTCTCACAAAATCTTAAGAAATAGAAGAAATAAAAAACAGGCCCCCCCCCTGGTCTGATACCTCCATTCCACACATCCTCTTTCTACTATCCAGGAATCTGTTCTGTTGCAAGACTTTCATTAAACAGCTAAGTTAATTACACAGTGAGTATCACAGTGCATTCCCTTAAAACACATGGAGAAATTCCATTTATTTTTCATGCTTTACTAACATTTAGCATACTCAGTATTCAGAATATATCCTCTTCATTCATTTCTAACATCTTTATCTAACTCTTTATCAATCTAGGAATAAAGTCTGATGTCCCACTATGGAACATTCTAATAAAGTGATCATTAAATAACTATGTCATCTGCATTTGTAACCCAAGTCAAATCTCCAGCCCCCCACCCCCCAAGGTAATCTGACTATGGACTCATTTTCCCTCCTACTTGCCACAGTGAAAAAACTCTGTGGGATACCTCTTGGATTGCAGCATTAGTCTCCTCTCATATTCTACTTTTTCTCTCCTTAAAATACTAGTCACTTTCCTATGTGTCTCATATTCCTCATGCAACTGTTCTCCACCTCTGTCTCTCTTTGTATGTCTTCCATGATCTCTTTTTCATCTACAGTTCCTCTTTGATTTCTCTTGTTATCCGTTTGGTTCCAAATTACTTTATCTTCATCACGCAAGGTATACAATCTACCATTGCTGTCAACAGTTTTATCCCACAAGAGGTATCCCACAGAGTTTTTCTTGAGTATCTTCCATGCACTATTAACCTCTCTTCCTTCAAATGCTTTCATCCATTGTACTGCTTCAAGCTGGTTTCTAAGTGTATGTTAATTGCCTGCCTTATAATTCCACATAAATTCCTTGTCTTGATACTTCTGTATACTTATGGATCCTCTAAGTTCGGACTACATGATCACTTTCACCATCTAGAGACAAGTATAACATCTCAGTCACAGTCAGATCCTCTGATGCTCTGACCAAATCCAAAACTTTTGACCCTCATGTACCCTCCACCACATGCTGCCTTAGACATTTATCCCTCAAGAAATCCAAAAATTCACTCTCCTTATACATACTGTCTCTCCTCTGTCCAGTTTATATTGCTATAGTTGAATGCCCTGTCCTTCAATGATCTCTCACTTTGCACTTGTGAACTAATTTGTCCACACATTTCCTGCTCGTTACCATCTATATTCACTGGTGTATAACAGCATTCCACTAAATATCTTGTCTTATTAATGTCTGTCTCACACCATATACTCTCAAAGCCATTAGCGTCATTTCTAGTGTGATTCTTCACCCTGAGAGGGCACGGTTTTCTGTTATCATGGGTAACACGTCACCATATCTTTCATATTCTGTCGAAACATGGTATACCCTTCAATTTCTGTCTCTGTTAAAATATCCTTAACAATGTTTCACTGATACCACCAATCTTTAGAGAGACTGAGTCAATCAATTCCAGAAACTCATTCCATTTATTCATGATGCTTCTAGCATTGGTATACAGAAAAACTTGTCAATCAATATTATTTTTATAGCCATTATTACTCCCATCATACCCTATCTATCTCTGCAATATAGAATATATCTCCTGATTTCTCAATCTACTATCCCCACAAGGCCATACCTGCTACGTTCCTACCTTGCAATTCTAGTTTCCCTGCCCTGATATGCCCCCTTCCCAGAAAACAGCAATCTCTCCAAAATGCATGTGTCCTTCTGCATTTAAATGTAATCCATCTATCTTCAATATACTCCATGCATCGACATATTCCACACCTCTCTTCCTACACATTCTCACTATCATCTCATTCATTATCACTGTTCTTCTCCTCTGCTCCACATTATCATACTGAGGCAACATGCTCACTGTCTTACCTCTGACATATTTTTGCTGCACTGTTCCTAACAGTGTAGAAAATAGCAGGTCCAAACAGTCTCAAATCTCATGCTACATGATTCACACTATCTCTCTGATCATTTGTACCAACCATAATTATCTTTTCTACTGTTGCCATAAGAGTACATTACCTTAGGAGTGCTTGCCTAGTGGAACATTAGAGAGTATGGCAATGCCAATGAAGAGAGCTGAAATTATAGAGACATTGCCATACTCGCTAATGTTCCACCAGGCAATGTACTCTGCACATCCTGAATCATTGGCTCTCCATACTTGATACTCAAAACAGTTTCATTTATCCTTCTCTGACTAGCATCCATAAATCTTTCTGCTTCCATGCTCTCTCTCTCTCTCTCCCCCTTCTCTTCGACTCTCCCTCTTTCTCTCACCTCTATATCCCCTTGCTTCCACACTGTCTCAACTTTCTCCAATTACTTCTCTGTTCCTCTCTCTCCCATTTTCCCTCTCTCTCTAATTCCTCTCACACCTACTCTCATTTTTCTCCAACTATTCAACCACTCAAGGCTACTAATCTTTTCATTCACACTCTTCAACTCAGTCTTCATTTCTTCCATCTACTTTCTCAGCAGTTCTGCCTCTCTCTCTCTCTCTCTCTCTTTCTCCACACATTCTGCTTTCAACTGACTTTCATAAACACAATCATGGCCATCAGACAAACCATCTCCTTCTGCCACACTGCTCAAGGTCAAATCTATATGTACATCTTTTACATTTCTTCACCTTCAACATCCACAAATTGGTATTAACAATTTTCAAAGTGCTACTAAATCCTTAGATCAAAAGACACTTCTCCCAGCTCTTCCCAATGTCTATGTTTCATGCACACATTTACATTCTCATTCCTCACCTGATACATTTTTAAATGTATCAGGTGAGGAATGATGATGTAAATGGGATGTATACATGTTGCTTCTGTAACAAGCTAAAAATTCATCAACTATGCTATGAATAATGTAGTCTTTAAATACTGACAGGCTGGGAGAATTGTTGAAACTGCCTGCCGTGTTAAATATGATCAGTACAATTGGATACAATACAGAGACAATAGTGTCCTGACAATCACCATGCCAATCATACAAAAACTGTCTATTTGTATGGTGTAAATTTAAAAACCAGTATTGATAATGAAATAAACATAACAAATACCTTCCTTACTATGAATACTTATCTTTTTTTAACAGCTCACATTGACAAACTGCACACGTGATGTGGAAATATTGAAGAAAGTCCAGAGACAAGTGACAATATCAGGACTCTGGAATGTTGGCTATGGTGAGAGATTAAAGGAATATAAATTACAGAGTTTAGTGGATAGCAGTAAAAGAGGTTATGTGGTAGAGATGTTTAGTTAGTGAGGTGAATTAATACAGAGGGGATTATAAAAATGCAGAAAGTGGGAAAGAAATAAAGGTCATTCGTGAAAGTTGGGTAAGAGTTTAGTGGTGAGAAGGATGTAAGTAGTAAATTTTTTACATGGAGAATTGTTGCTGAATGGAACATATTACCAGAACATGTTGTGAATGCAGGAAGTGAGGATTGTTAAGAATTAAGATGGTAAATATGTTGTCAGTTGAATGAACCTCTCATGATGAGTCTGCTGATTCCATGGAGGGGGTGTGATGATGATGCTGATAATAATAATAATATGGCTTCACAAGAGAACATGAATTGACTGGCAAGTTAGTTGGACTACCAGTCCAATGTTACAAAGTGTAAGGTTTTAAAATTCAGTTAACAAAGATGGCTGTAGAGTATGCAGTGGCGGAGATGTCTTAGAGAAAGCAAAGAAAATATGGACCTAAAATTTAGGGGGGACACCTTGCTAAATTGTGAGGGCAGCACAAGATTCTGGCAATGATGGGCAGGATACTGGTGTAGAAGTAAAGAAATTATGGTTCCATTGTATAATGCTTTGATCTTGCTGCATATGGATTATGTGTGCAGATTTGGTCCTCCAGTTTTCATTCAAAAGGATGACAAGATATTGGAAAGGGTCCAGATATAATTGACTATTGTAGTGTCTAATCTCTGGAATGTTGAGTGTAAAGAAAATAAGTAATTTTAATTTGTAGAGTCTAGTGGACAGGAGGAGGGATATAATTGAGATATATTTGGTAAAGAATTATTACCACAGTTTTTCATAGAATGATGGAGGGGGGGGGAATGTTGGCTGGACGAGAGGTCATCCCTGAAAGTTCTGGGAGGCTGTGAACAGGGTCAGATGTTTTTTTGTCTAAGCACAGGATCATGTACTTGGACTTGCCGCTGTCAATTTGTACAGTAATGATACTGTGAATAATTTGAGAGAGAATATTCAGCTTTGATGATACTAAACTGTAGACGTTCTTGTAGAAATGATCTAAATAGGCTGGTAGTTGTTGTTTGTAATTATGGCTGAATTCAATCAACCACCTTAAAGCTGTTAACTAATATTGAAGAAAGTCCAGAGACAAGTGACAATATCAGGACTCTGGAATGTTGGCTATGGTGAGAGGTTAAAGGAATATAAATCACAGAGTTTAGTGGATAGCAGAAAAAGAGGTTATGTACACCTCTTTGGTTGTACTTCTGGTCAAGTTTGCCTTTATTTGGGGTGAAATTGGCTGACTCACTTCATTTGGTCCTCATGAAAGATCTCCATGTCCTAGATACATAATGTACATAAGGAGAAAGGTGACCAACATGGTAAGGGAGGTAAAATCAGATTATGAGAAGAATCTAGCCAAGCAGGCCAAAGGAAATCCCTAAGAGTTATTTTGTTACATGGTAAATAAGAGGAAGAATAACTTTGCTGGAAGTTTTTTCACTTGGCTATGCTACCAATTATATAATTGGTTTAATCCTTTATCCAAGTGTAAGCAAACAAAGTTTGCACCTGAAGTATTTTCAGGACTAGGGCAACTCGTGGCAATGGTGATATAAGTTCTCATCACTTGCCTTAGTATCCCATAATGCAAAGCACATATCCTTGCAGACATGTATAATGCCATGCATTAAGAGAAGGGTCACTGCCCAGACTGGTTTCGATCTTTATTGAGGTCTCACCAGTGGGAGCCAGACCCAGAGGTGGTGATACTAAGGTGGAAGTGATGGAAAAGTCACATTTCCATATGCCAGCTGTCTTGTGCTTTGCATTATGGAATACTAAGGCAAGTGAGGAGAACTTATACCATCTTTGCCACGAGTTGCCCCAGTCCTGAAAATACTTCAGGTGCAAACTTTGTTTGCTTACACTTGGATAAAGGATTAAATCAAATATATAATTGGTAGCATAGCCAAGTGAAAAATCTTCCATCAACTCATCTCTAATCCAGAGAATTTTAATAATAAGGTGTGACACCTTTTGGCAATTGGCATATGGAAATATGACTTCTCCATTACTTCCACCTTAGTATCACCACCTCTGGGTCTGGCTCCCACTGATGAGACCTCAATAAAGGTTGAAACCAGTCTGGGCAGTGACCCTTCCCTTAATGCATAGCATTATACATGTCTGCAAGGATATGTGTTTTGCATTATGGGATACTAAGGCAAGTGATGAGAACTTATACCACTTATAGTCTTTGGACTCAATGGAGATGCCTATACAATAGGATTTTAATCCAGGTATTTCCAACCCAGTATTGCTGATATGACTGAATTTCAGAGGCTCCTGATTTATGTGTAACCAAAGGATAATTGTTGCCAGTTCAGTGTTAAAAGTATAAGATTTTGCACTTGGCACTAAATCGATTACAAGTTGTATATTACATCCATTGAAAGAAACTGATTTGACTAGGGATTTGGGGCTAATGTTAGTCAGAGAATTGAAATTCAGAGGACATATTGTTAAATTAGGCAAAATAGCTCAAGGGATCACTTTGATGTTGAAGAAGCTGTGAAGTCATAGTAGTTATCACAGTAGTCCACATCGGGACTTTTGTGCAGAGACTTTGTTATCTGGATTTCTTGGGAATGTGGAAGTGCTGTAATGAATTCAGAGGTGAGTGACTAAAATAGTAAAGAGGATGAGAATAATACACAAGTTTCTAAAGATGTTTTATGCTGATTTTTTTTTTTCAGTATATGATTATTATTATAATAGAAGATACCAAATTTTTGGATAGATTGACTACCTACCTTTATTGTAGGCCACCCACTTTACACCATATCCGCTAAGGATGATAAAGTTTTGTCTGTTCTTATTAAAATAGGATTTTCACATTGTTCTATCCTCTTAGTTAACTATGGTTTTATGATCAACTGCAGGAATGACTGTAGAGCCATTCCAGGCAGAGAAGGCCAACTCAAGGCAGTTAAGAAATGGTGAACCACTTGCATTTTAGTTTCAGTTCCTTTTGGTTGTTCAGCTGCATGAGACTGGTAAAAATAAAAAAATAGCCTTTGGCTACTATGATGATATAAAGAAGCTGATATCTTTTTCCATTTCTCCTATTATCCACCTGTCTTCTTTCTCCTAATACTGTCAAGTTCTCTTGCATCTCTATACTACTCTAGGCCTATGATGAACACCCCTGTACCTCTTCATCTCGATAAAGGTTGGATCTACTTTGGATAGTGGCCCTTTTGTGACACTGAGACAAATGATGTGAATTCATTGTCTGTCTGGGTCTGACTCCCACTCTGATGAGACCTCAATAAAGGTCAAAACTGGTCTGGGTAGTTACCCTTCCCCTAATGCATAGCATTATACATATATATACCTCTATACACAAGTACACTATTTGTGAAGATACTTCATGTACAAACTTTATTTGCTTACGCTTTGGTAAAACAAGAATATAATTTCTTGTCAAGTATAATATACTGATAAGGGAATATGTTATGCATTAAGTGATACAATATAGAACTTTCTGAGAAACTATGCTCCCTCATTATATACACTTATAATAATCAGTAGCAAGAGGGGAGATATTATTATTATTATTATTATTATTATTATTACGGGCAACTCCAGGGAGTCATTAGACTCATCGAGGGAGGCCCCAAATCATTTTCATCACAACTATTCGACATTCATACAGTATCTATCATACCTCGCCTTAAACTCATTCACTGTCACAGCATCCACCACAGACTCAGGGAGCGCATTCCACTCATTCACTACTCTAAAAGTAAAGAACCCAGCTCTAACACCTTTACTAACCACACTTTTGCCCAGTTTCCATGGATGTCCCCTAGTCCTCCCACAACCAGCCCTGTTCTCAAAAATATCTTCTGAATTAATTTTATAGAAACCCTTCAGTAATTTGAATGTCTCAATCATATCTCCCCTCCTCCGCCTATCAACCAATTTTTGCAACCCACAAATCCTCAACCTGTTCTCATACGGTTCATTCCACAGACCTGCTATCATCTTGGTCACTCGCCTCTGGATCCTCTCCACCTCCTCCCCATCAAGAAGAAACCTAGGTGACCAAATCTGAGCACAGTAGTCGAGATGAGGTCTTATCAAGGCTCGATACAGAGGAACAATAACCTGCTTGTCTCTGCTTGTCAACGTATTCTTCAGCAACCAAGTGATTTGATGAGCTGATTTGGCCACTTTTGCAATGTGTCCCCTAAATTTCAATTCCTTATCCACCAACACTCCTAAATCTCGTGCCTCATCAATTTCCTGGAGCACGGTTCCACCAATGCAGTAAACTGCCTCCCATCTTTTCACCCCAAAATGCATAACCTTACATTTTGCCACATTAAATTGACATCCATTCTCCCTAGCCCAGACCTCCAATCTATCCAAATCATCCTGCAAAATTTTGACGTCATCTGCATTCACTATTGCCCTACCCAACTTCGCATCATCCGCAAACAAATGAACTGTTCCTCTCAGATCCTTTCCTATATCATTTATGAACAAATTAAACAGCAGTGGTCCAAGAACAGATCCTTGTGGTACACCACTAGTCACAGGCCGTCTAGTGGACTCTACTCCTGAGTAAACCACTCTCTGATATCTCTCCGTCAACCACCCTCCTATCCATCTCACCAACCCTATGTCCATTCCCATATGCTGCAATTTACTGATTAGAATTCCATGTGGTATCCTGTCAAAGGCCTTAGCAAGGTCCAGCAGAATCACTGTAAACCCATTACCCTTATCCAGTTCAGCCGTCACTGTGTTATAATACGTGAGCAAGTTACTGAGGCATGACCTACCCTTCACAAAACCATGCTGTCCCCGATACATTATCCCATTTTCTTCTATCCAATCTTGTATTTTCCTCTTGACTATTTTCTCTAAGACCTTGATAATGATTCCTGTTATGCTGATTGGCCGGTAATTTTCAACAGCAGCCTTGGAACCACCTTTGTGCAGTGGAACTATTTTCCCCTCTTTCCACCCCCTTGGGACTGACCCAGTCCTGAGGCTCAAATTAAACATAATGGTCAAGGGCACTGACAATTCTTTGGCCGCTTCACGTACGACATGAGCTGGTATACCATCCAATCCCACAGATGTATTGACATTGAGGTTCTGTAATAGACTAGTTACCTCTACCTCATTCATCACAATTCCAGTATAAGCTGTTGGTTCCTCCATTTCCGCAAAGCCACCACCTGGATGATATACTCTTGCAAAGTGCTCGCTCAGTAATTCCACAACATCGACTGATTCAGTTACCTCCCTACCCTCAGCATTTTTTAAGATCATTCTACCATGAGCATTTTTCCTTTTACTTGCAACATATTGAAAAAACTGTTTGGGATTCTCTTTAGCCTGCATGGCCAATTTCCTTTCGTAATCTGCTTTTGCTTTTCTTACCACCCTTGTTACCATCCTGGCCTGAGCTTTATACTGTTCATGCACCTGATGGTCACCCTTGTCCTTAAATTTCCTCCACAATTGTTTCTTTTTTTGCAGCTCAAGCTTAATAGTGTTATTCATCCATTTAACCCCTACCTGATTTATTATTCGGACTCTTGGTATACAGTCAACCATTGCCTCCTGCAAACAGTTCTTAACCACCTCCCATGCACCATCAACATCCAGCCCTTGCAGTTTTACATGCCATGGCATTGAGCCAAGCACACACCTAAGCTTGTCATACTTACCAGCCCGGTAATTCCACATATACCCTGTCTTAATTGTAAATTCGACTCCTTTAGCCACCTCCCAAGTCATGACCTTATGGTCACTCTCACCAATATGATAGAGACCTACAAGTTGGTAAGGTGTTGTTATAGGATTGATGGTGGAGAAGTTCTACAGATAATAGTAGGAGATCAAGGGAGAACCAGAGGTCATCCCTGGAAACTGTATAAAGAGGGTGTGAGTAGGGGAGTGAGAAGCAGGTTTTTTTTGTGCAAAGTTGTGAATGATTGGGATGCCTTACCTGAGAGTGTGGTGTCTGTAAGGAGTTTGAGTGTGTTTAAGACATGGTATGATGAGATGTGTGTGTGTGATAAAAGGACCTCCCAGATGAGTCTTTGACTCCATGAGGTCATCATCATCATCAAATTCCTGCCATGTACCCTCAAGGGGTGTACAGGATATCATAGTAGCACATGAAAAATTTACATCATTACTAACTTCCTATCTACAATTTTCCTCCAAATCGGTCTGCTACTTGTCAAGACTCCAACATTATCAGATCTTACATTTCTATCATTTAAGGCACTTTGTACCATATCAATCACCTATATCTTGGTCTTCCTCTGGGTCATTTTCCTGCCAACCTGGCAGAGAACACTTGTTTTGCTAATCTTTTCTCGCCCATTCTGTTTAAGTGACCATACCACCTGAGATTAGCTCTGCTAACGCATTCTGGATGCTGACAATATCGAGTTCTTTCCTAATATCCTCATTTTTCATATGATATTGCCATTGATGGCATCTGTTCACGCCTCTAATCTTTCTCAGGACTCTCATATCTGCGGTCTCTTGTCTTTGGTCAAGTGTTTTACTTCTGACCCAGCTCTCAGATCCATAAGTTAAAACTGGTTTGAACACTGTCTTGTATACAGCTAATTTATGTTCCAACTAATTTCTCTCTTATTTCATATGAATTTATTCAGTTGACTTCCTACCATACCAGCTTTGTTGATTCTGTTGTCTATTTCTATATTTAATTTACCATCTTCACTAAAAATTGTGCCTAAGTAGATGAAATGTTTTACTTGTTCCACAGGTTCTCCGTTCACAACACAGTTGACATTTTCAATGATTCTGCCTATTTTCATTGTCTTCGTCTTTTTATTGCTGACCTTCATACCATATCTATCACAACAGTTATTCAATTTAGTCAGTGAATCTTGCAGACTAGTAGCGGATTTTTTTAGAAGTATAACATCGTCTGCATAAAGCAAAGAGCTGACATTAACATCTACAATGTTGATATCATGTTTAATACCACTTTCCTTCATAATGTGATCCATATAGATAATAAATAACAGAGGGGATAATGTACATCCTTGTCTCACACCAGATTTAACATTAAACCATCTTCCTGTACTTCCTTCAATTCTAACTGCTGACTTACAACTCAAATAAAGACTAAGTATTGCTTGATATAATGCCCCATTGACACCATATAACTGTAGCGTATTGAATAGCTTCTCTCTTGGCACCTTGTCATATGCCTTTTCCAAATCGACAAAACTTAAATACAGATCTTTGTTATATTCCCATAATTTCTCCACTATTTGTCGTAAAGTGAAGATCTGATCCTGACAGCCTCTATTTGACCTGAATCCAGCTTGTTCTTCACCAAGCTTTTCTTCCACAATTCTTCTCAACCGTTTCGCAAGTACACTTGCATATATCTTACCAGGAACACTCAATAGAGAAATACCTCTATAATTCTCACATTGAGTTTTATTTCCCTTTTTATATATGGATACTATGAGAGCTCTACTCCAATCATCGGGAATTCGTCCCTCTGTCCAGGCATTCTGAACTATGCAGTGCAGACACTGTAAGACTTTTATACCACCATACTTCAGCATTTCTGGTCAAATATCATCTACTCCTGCTGCCTTTCCACAGTTCATGCCTTTGATGGCTTTTTCTACTTCAAGTATGGATATGTATTCCTGACTGCATGCCTGGCCAGTGTTTTTTACTACTGTGCTGTCCTCACTGCTTGCTTCATTTAGCAGTTTTTTAAAGTAATTACTCCATACTTCAAGGATATATTTTTCTTCCGTTTTCATGTGACCTTTATCATCTCTGACTCCTTTTACAGCATTCTTTCCTCCATTCCTAAGCTTCTTCAACAACCTCCAGAATATTTTGCCACTTCTTGATATTTATTTATCGGAAAAGGCATATAACAAGGTGCCAAGAGAGAAGCTATTCAATACGCTACAGTTATATGGTGTCAATGGAGCATTATATCAAGCAATACTTGGTCTTTATTTAAGTTGTAAGTCAGCAGTTAGAATTGAAGTACAGGAAGATGGTTTAATGTTAAATCTGGTGTGAGACAAGGATGTACATTATCCCCTCTGTTATTCATTTATTTCAAAGTCCTCCCATGACTTTTGTTTAGCTAGTTTTACACAGTATTTAGCTTTCTTACATTTGTCTCTGGATTCTCTAAGAGCACAAATTGACTTATTTGCCAGGAACTTTTGATATGCTTTCTTCTTTTCTTTCACTGCCTCTTTAACTTCCTATGTACACCATGGAGTTCTAATTTTTCTATCCTTGCAGACAATTTCACCACATGCCTATGTAGCTGAATCAATCAGGGTTTTCTTCAAGGCTTGCCACTGAATCTCCAAGGTTTGGTTCTCAAACTCTTTCATTTTTTCTTCAATAATCTTTGTGTATTTTAGTCTACAGTTCACATCTGAAAGCTGCTCAACTTTTATTCGCTTTCTTACATGTTATTATTTTCAATGCGAAATTCAATTTTATCCTGCTCAAGACTAAATAGTGATCACTTTCAATTTCAAATCCTCTGTACACTCTGGTGTCCTGCACCAGGGAGAAAACATCACTATCAACAATAACATAGTCAATGATACTTTTCTTATTCCTTGACCTCTTCTCTCCATGTGAATTTGTGCACATTTTTATGTTGGAACATGGTGTTAGTAATAACCAGTCCATGTCCTGAGCAGAAATCCAACAGATATTTGCCATTATTATTAGCTTTGCTCTTTTCTCCAAATTTTCACAAAATATTTTTGTATGTCTGACAATCATTTCCTACTCTGCTATTTAGATCCCCAACAAGGACCAACTTTTCCTTTTTCATTGTGTCAGTTGCTTTTTCTAAAGCCTCAAAAAATTCTTCCACTTCTACCTTAGTAGGACCTTCTGTGGGACCATAGGCACAAATAAGTATCATTGTCCAGTTTCCCCATTCTCATATTTGCCCACATTACTCTACTGGAGACTGCCTGCCATTCAAGAAGATTAGCCTCATATTTTGTGTTGAATACTATGGCTACGCCTTCTTTTCTTTGATTGTCATTGCCTGAATATAACACTTTATATTTATTGCTCAGAAAGATCTCACCAGTTTTTGTATTTTTTGTTTCAGTCACCCCTATTATGTCGATCTGGTACTTATCTAATTCCTCAGCTAGCTCCATTTCTTTGCCATTCAGGCTTCTTATGTTAATAGTACTGATCTTTAACTCTGGTGATGTTGAGTTGGGGTGTGTTTTCAGATTGTTCCAGTAGCTGACTTTTCGCTGTTTGCCCTGGTTCCCTGGCGAAAACAACGTGGGCCTTGTTTAACCGGGCAATGCCCCAGCCGACATGAAATTTTGTCATGTTGTACCATCATTTTGTATTTTGGTTTAACCAGTAAGAATACAATTTGGTCGGCTAAATCCCAGCCTATCCTCGTTCGTTCAGTATCCAGGTAGATACCCAACAGGGTGCACCACAAGAAGGTGAGGATTGGACGTTAGGTCAGAAGCCCTGGTCGGTTCTCCGCATTCCTTTAAAGGCTATGTGGAGGTCTCCTCTCAGTTATACAGCTTTGATCCTTAAGCACCCCTCTCCATGAGGTCTTGGAGTAATAATAATAATATGAAAGTGACAATATAATTTCTTGTGAAGTATAATATAAAATCTGCTGTGTAAATTTTCAACAAGTGTTTATTATTTTTAGAAGTTGTTGTTTAAAACTAATAAACCATTCTCTAATATCACTAACATGAAAAGTGGTAGGTAAATAAAATACATTGTAGGAATATGTAGTGAATGAGTTTAAAGTTATATATTATATGTTCTGGGTTGAATGAGAAGACCTTATGTCATGAGTATGTTGATTCCTTATAGGTTTGTTAATAATAATGAATAATAATAATAATAATAATAATTAAGAAAATATATTTTAGGGTCTAAGAGCCATGGACTGTAATGGACTCTCTGATCCATATGTGAAACTGCAGCTCCTTCCTTGTAGAAACAAAGTAAGAAGGCTTTTTTTTTTTTTAATTTAAACTGCTATTGTTTCAGAGATTCTTTCAAATGCTGTAATTATCATTATTGTCAATAGTTTTATTGCTGCACCTGTTATTTCATCCTGTTATTAATTACCAACTCCAGTCTAATCCTGCATATGAACTAAAAGAAATGGAGCTGAGGTTTACCTCAGCTTCATTTCATTTAGTTCATATTATGCCACATAATAATACTTTTCTTATTATCATAAGAAGAGAAGAATATCAAGAGTAAGTATTCGTGGAATCTTGCTGGTGCTAAAGCAAAGGACCAAAGACTCAATTTTTACCAAGATGATAACATAAATATGTTCCTTCTTTTAAATCAAGCATACTGAAGCAGTCATCAAGTGATTGTTCATTTATGTATTTGAAGAAACACCATTTGATGCCAGGTGAGAACAACAGAAGTACTTCTACTAGGAATTCTTAGAACAGTTATATGCAAATGCCATGGCATCATTCCTTTAAATGCTCAGATATTTTGTTATTACAAAATACAAAGATGGTTCTGCACCACACTATTTAATGAATAAAGATGCAAATATAGGCTAGGAGCAAAACAGCACTGGTAGTAGCATTCCAAAATAGCATTTCTCCTTTCCAATCATCAATACATGCCAACAGTTCACTTTTGACAATAGCAACTCTATTAGACAGAATTATCATAACAAAGCACTACTTTCTAAAATATACCAAACAATAACTATCCCATACACATTAACATCAGTATATCATGCACACACATGTAACTATATGATTTATATTATTATTAACACCAGACCTCCATGAAGCCATAAGACTCATTGTGAGAGGCACACCATAACACACAAAGCTCATCATACTGCACTATAAATTCATTCAAAATGTCTGCATTCACTTTACTGTCAGGCAATATATTACACTTTGTATTACATTGTATTACAATGTATTTGTATTATAATGTATTATGGTAGATCAACAACAGATGCTATCTTTGGGTTACGGCAGATGATGGAAAAGTATCGAGAGAAACAAAGGGAGCTACATCTGGCATTTATTGATCTGGAGAAAGCATAAATAGAGTGCCAAGGCAAGAAGTCTGGAGGTGTCTGAGGGAGAAGAAGGTTCCGGAGAAATATGTCAGGTTGGTGCGGGAAATGTACAGAAATGTGAAGACAAGTGTTCGGACCTGTCTGGGACAGACAGAAAGTTTTCAAGTAACAGTTGGCTTGCATCAAGGGTTAGCATTAAGTCCGTTTCTGTTTAATATTGTAATGGAGGTGGTAACAGAGGAGGTGAGAAAAGATGCGCCTTGGACAATGTTGTATGCAGATGACATCTTGCTGTGTGCAGATTCAAGAGAAGAAGCGGGAACTAAACTGGAAAGATGGAAAAAGGTACTGGAAGAGAGAGGTATGAGACTGAGCAGAGGTAAGACAGAGTATATGTGTTGCACAGTGGGTGGCAGACAGGAGACAGATCTGGAGTTGGAAGGAAATGTCATCAGGAAGGTGAGAGACTTTAGATACTTAGGTTCAACAGTGGAAGAAGATGGAGGAGCTGAAAAGGAAGTGGGATGCTGGATACAAGCGGGTTGGAGGAATTGGAGGGAGATGGCTGGAGTGTTATGCGATAAGAGGGTGCCGATCAATCTGAAAGGCAAAATCTATAGGACAGTAGTGAGGCCAGCTATGACATATGCTATAGAAACTGTGGCCCTGAGGAAAAATAACATCAGCAGGATGGAAGTAGCAGAGACGAGAATGCTTAGGTGGATGTGCGGTGTGACCAGAAAGGATCTTCTGAGAAATGACTATGTCAGGGGAACAGTGAAAGTTACGAACTTAGGAGCGAAAATACAGGAGGCAAGGTTGAGATGGTTTGGTCATGTGATGAGGAGGGAGGACGAATATGTGGGAAGAAGGGTCATGCAGATGGATGTGCAAGGAAGGCAGAAGCGTGGGCGGCCAAAGAAGAGATGGAGGGAGCTGGTAGAAGAGGACTTGAGAATGAAGAACTTGGATGTGGTGACAGCCCAAGACAGGAAGGTGTGGAGGAGACTCATAATCAACAGTAACCCCACTTAAGTGGGAGAAGCTGCAGAAGAGAAGTCCACTTTTGACAATAGCAACTCTATTAGACAGAATTATCATAACAAAACACTACTTTCTAAAATATACCAAACAATAAATATCCCATACACATTAACATCAGTATATCATGCACACACATGTAACTATATGATTTATATTATTATTAACACCAGACCACCATGAAGCCATAAGACTCATTGTGAGAGGCACACCATAACACACAAAGCTCATCATACTGCACTATAAATTCATTCAAAATGTCTGCATTCTCTTTACTGTCAGGCAATGTATTATATGCCAGCTGTTCTCCATGCAAAGATCCTTCTCAAATTCTATGAAAAATTTCTTCCACATTTAATACAATAACAACTGATTCTTCTTCTTAAGTAGCTTCTCCAATTTGGATGTTAGAAATCATGGTACATCAGAGTGTCTGTTCCTTTGCCATCTTTTTGATCTCATAATACCTTTTGTTACCCATCCACTTCTTTACATCATCAATCCAAGAAGTTCTTGATCTGCCAGGAAATCTTCTTCCCTCTAATTTTCCCTCCGGTATTTCCAGATATGTTTTCCCTGTTGATTCTCTTAATATGTGTCCTGCTATCTTGTACTTTTTCTTTATAAGGTCTTCCATGACTGTTCTTTTGGTTCTCATTAACTTCAATACCTGTTCATTAGTTCTTTTATCTTTCCAAGAAACCTTCAGTGCTCTCTTATAGACCCCCCCTTATAAATTTTAAATTAAAGATGTCAAGAAATTATATTTTCGGTTTAATCCTTTATTATTATTATTATTATTATTTGACACCTCCAGGGAGTACAAAGACTCATCGAGAAAGAGTGTGCCAACAGCATCGAATGATTGGTCCCCTTCCAACTACTAACCGTGCTCAAACTTACTTAACTGAGCCATTAGTAGCAGAGGCTCTACCAATCGACCAACCTTTATCCAAGTGTAAGCAAACAAAGTTTGCACCTGAAGTATCTTCACAACTGGGTTTCTTGTATATAGAGACTAATGACTTCATATCAGTTGCTTTAGTATCCCATAATGCAAAACATGCATCCTTTTGAGAATGTGTTAATGATATGCATTATGGGAAGGACCACTATCCAGACTGGTTTTGATCTCTATCGAGTTATGTTACAGTGCTGGAATATCTCTCCAAAATCTCACTGAGTGACCCTAAAGGATCACTACTAAACTCATCACTCCAGGACAGGAATTTCAGCAGTGGTTCCACTCATTGACAGGCAAAAACCCACCACCAAGTAGAGCCTCTCTACTCCCCAGGAAGCAAGCAACCCATCATCAGTGGGAGTCAGATCCAGAAGAAATACCAAGGCTGAAGTAATGCAGAAATCATATATTCTGTTATGTGATCTAATTCGCTTAGTTAATACGTCAATGGCAATGCTATCAATAGACCTTACTCAAGCATTTGATAATGTCCGGCTTCACTTTCTGTTCCACATCCTCCAACAAATTGGTGTAGGTAAAAAAAAAAAAAAGCTGTTATCCATCATCAAAGAATATGCCAATTCAACCACCTGCCTCCTAGTTAATCGGTTCCTGTCAGACCCGGTAAAAATTCGAAAAGGAGTCAAGCAAGGTTGCCCTCTTAGTCCATTGCTCTTTGCATTGGTTCTTGAACCTTTCTTGCAGGAAGTCAACAATACACATGGCTGTGTGAGGAATAACAGTTCCTTCAACTAAGAAGGAAAATAAGGTATTAGCATATGCCAATGACATAGTGGGCACTTTCAAGGATAATGATTCTATATTTCTTTTTTGGTATTTTGAAAAAATTCAGCAAGATCAGTGGATTAACTACTAATGCAGACAAGACAAAATTAAAAGTTTTTGGAAAGTGGGATCTTATAGACATTCCTTTTGGACTAATGCCTAAGAGCAAATCCATCATTAAACTTGGAATTCCTTTCTCCACTTACCCAATATTACCAGTTCAAGAACTTTGAAATCCCTTGAAGACTGGAAAATAGGGCCACTTTCCTTTTCTTCTATAGCCATAGTACTCAAAACCATAATCTTTCCTGCTCAGTTGTACATAATTAATATTACAGGCATCACAGAAGCTGAAGGAAAGCAATTATATAGTAAGCCTGTGCAATTTTTTTTTGATCCGGCCATTAGCAAGAAGTTAAAAAGAAATTTCTTCACCTATCAAAGAAGCATGGAAGATTTGGATTTCCAGTCTTAAAATTCTGCTATTTAAGCAATACAGCTTCAGAAATCTATAAAATATTGCAGACCAGTGACACATGTGCAGACCTTCTCCTGTACTACCTGGGTTTTCATTTTCCCCTGTTTGGAGTAAATGATTATAAAGGTCAGTCCAAAAGCTGAGATTGTTCCTAAATACTACAACACTGTGTGCTTAACTCTAAGACCTACAACACTCTGGCATTGACTTTCTTTCCATTAAAAAAAAAAAAAAAAGAAATTTTGGTATAAAGAAATGTTTAGTCTCTTTTGCCACTAACTTCCACATTTGGGTACTGAAAACAACAGTTTCTTTCATAACTTATTGAAGTTCCAAGGATACCCTAACAGGAAGGATCTTCCTTGGAGAATTGCATATGGCTATCTTCCAGTCAATACTATCAAATGGAGGTACTTTAATATCGGAGATCCAATAACAGATCGGACATCTGTCACAGGAAACAGTAGAATATGCATTCTACAGCTGCCCTCTTGCTGTACATATTTATTATTTTATTTTATTTCATTTTATTATTATTTTTGCATGACAAGGAGTCTAAAGACTCATCTAGGGAGGGCACCTACTCTATAATTCTCCGTCTCCACCAACTATAATGAACCACAAGTACTATCATCATCTACATGAACACGCAGCTTTTTGGCTGGAGAGCAGATATGCTAACTACTCGACTAACCAGGCCAGCAGTTTGGAACAGAATATGTAATGTGTTGGACATTCCATTACTTACAACAAAATAGGTTATTTTTTTTGCAGTACCAATCACCTATCAGCAACAAGAAGAGAATTTTGAATTTTATAATTAATGAATTAACCTGCTGTTAGTAAGGTGGAGTGTCACAGACCCCAAAGATTTTAAATTGACTATAACTTTTTAACAACATGTAGCAGTGAGTCATGCCTTAGTATAGCTTCACCTCCCGTAACCCGCTACTCGACACCATAGACAACAGGCTGTTGCACACTAGCAAGTTTAGTGTGCAGAGGTGTGAAGTGTGCTGGGATCCACTAGACCCCACTATATTTACTTCCAAAATGTAAGTTGTTTTCATGTATATTCTACTAAAATATTATCGTTACTGCTGTGTCTTCTATATTTTTACATACCGACTATAAGCAAAAACGTTTCCGTAAATATTTAGAGGGTATTTTGAGAATAATATCTTTTTTTTTTTACCAGATGAGTTATGAGCAGGAAGAACAGAGGTTACGTCAACTTATAGATGACACTTTGACAGACGAGGAGCCATTTAGCAGAGATGATGATAGTGAAATTGATTTAGAATTAGTCAGTAACCATGACACTTCCTCACAGAACAAGACTGTGAGGAAGAATCTTCAGAGGAAGAATCCATAGAGAATCCACTAATATTGATTAAAAAGATATGGATTTTTATAATACACTACATTATTTGGGTGGGTCTGTGGGACCCCACCTTACCACTTTTGTTACATTTTCCCACCTCACCAGCACCGGGTGAGGTGAGAAAATGTAACCAATCGCCGGTTAAAATACCATTCATGGAAGGTTAGAAAGAAAACATGGATTTGAAAACCAGTAATATGACATCCAAATGCTTTATAATATTGTACTGTGGAAATTTTATTGTTCTGTCAGACAATTCGATGTTCGTATTTAGAAAGAAGCATTCTAGTAGATATCAAATTTTTGACTAGATGGTTTAGACCAGCGCTTCCCAAACTGTGGGCCGCGGCCCCCCTGGGGGCCGTAGGTTTTGTTGAGGGGGGCCGTGAAATAATGAAAACAAATTTAAAATGTTTTAAGACTAAGTAGATTTTTTTATTTTAAAAGAAACGTCTTTAACTTTTATTATTTATTTCTTTTTTGTTATTTTTTATATTTTAATGGCGAAATTCACACATTGGTGTTGGTTTACAAACTTTGCTTCCTGTGTATTTCGGCACTTAATGAATATTAGTAAATATCGTTTATTCATATGTTGCATTTCAAATCAGTGGTTAATTGTATTTACTTCGAATGCTCTCCAGGGAAGCTCCAAATCTTCCTGTCCCTTTGATCACGCGTTCGTAATCAGGGACTGTTGATATTGACTTTATATACATATCAAAACTCGTTTTATATTATCACTGTCATCCGAGCTAGTTTTCTGTTACCAATAAAAGTTTCGCATATACTTCACACATGAAAAAAAGCTTAAACAAGTTCATGTGGGGAGATAGTAACTCGCTTGCAGTGGTAAACAACACACCCTCCCTAACAGACACTATACTGCAGAGGCAATAAAAACAACTACTTTTATTATGTCAGTGAATAACATATGAGGAGTCTGTGTAATATATTTCTCAACAAAAGTGCAATTAGAGACAACTGGGATAAAAACACTAATTAATGAATCACATGTCCCCTCGTACAGAAACTATGCTGTATAGACTGAAGCAAAACCATATGTTGCATGGGCAAACACAGTATCTAACTAAAAACTATTGTTATTAATTAGATGTGTGTGAGTTCGATTTCCCAAGGCAGCAATAAAATTCAACCGAACGTGTTAAAATTCGTAAAAGTGTTAAAACTAAGTAATATATATATATATATAATGAATGTTATGGCAGTTTCACACATGGAATTCAGTTGAAGAGAGTTAGCATTTCAACTCAATTGTCAGCTATGCTTTTATCTTTCGGTCGCACGATATTTTGTCAATACCGCACCAATCATATCCACGTTTTAATAACCTGCCTTTGCTGTCTGTTTCGCGTTAGGCTTAATTAGCGTAAAGGGAGAAAAGTCACAAAAGAGAAAAATGTTCCTGGTCCAGGATTCCCTTATTCAGGTAATATTCACTAATTTCATGTTATCAGTCTGTGGTGTGCCAGTATCGGTAAGTAGTGATATTATTTGATCTATTCTACGTTAAAAAATGTAACCCTGAGATGGATAAGTGGCTGATAAAAAATATAAAAAATTCCCGCGAACAATCAGAAGAAGCAGAAACAGACTCAAAAAAAAAGGACAGTATTTCATATTGAACAGCCCGCATCGTCTTCAGAACCAAACGGTAAGAGGCAAAAAACGTAATATATGCATTTGATTTTTGCAATATTCGCTGTGTATGCTTTGTATTTGTATTGAATTTAAATTGAATATAAACTTTGTATTGAATATAAATACAATAAATATTATAATAATATATCTCTCTATTACGATTTTGTTTCGAGGGGGGCCGTGAAATATTTTAATTTTTTGCAAAGGGGCCCTGATATCCAGAAGTTTGGGAAGCACTGGTGTAGACCACCCACATTATGCAATATTCACCAGGGGGAGATAAAATTCTGTCTATTCTTGCTTGAGACGTTTTTTAAATAGTTCCATTCTCTTAATTCAATGTGATCTTATAGTAATTGCAGGGATGACTGGAGAGCAATCCCAGGTAGAGAAGGCCATCTCAAGATGACTAATACCCATCACCTGGGTATTAGTCATCTTTGCACTTTAGTTTCAATTGGTCTTTTGGTTGTTCATTTATATGAGATTGGTGATAAAGGAAAGCTGATAGCCTTTGGCTATATGATGATATAAAAGAGCTGGGGCCTTTTCTCTATCTCTCATACTGTTTATCAGCATGCCCTCTTGCACCTCTATACTAACTATTCTAGGGCCCCTTTACTTTTTCATCTCGATAAAGGTCGAAATCAGTCTGGGTAGTGGCTCTTTCCCATGATGCATAACATTATACATGTCTATAAGGATGTGTGCATTGCATTATGGGATACCAAGGCAATTGATATGAAGTCATTAGCCTCTATATACAAGTAATCCAGTCATGAAGTGACTTCACACACACACAAGGATGAAGGATGAAACCAAGAATATAATATCTTGGCATCTTTAATTTATAACTTATTAGCTAATATTTTGCTGATATTATATCCAGCATCTTCAGAGCACATGAGCAAACTGTTCTTGTGCTCTGAAGCAACACAGCACATGAAACAACAACAGATTGGTATAATTTGCTGGATATAATACAAGCAAAATATCAACCAGTAAGTTAATAAATGTTAATTATTTTCTTATCATTCTGTGTTGTGAAGCAATACAGTTAAAATAAGCTAACAGTACTGTCAAGACTGTCTACTCGTTTTAAAATATTGTATGTTTTAAGGTTAGTTATAAACTATTGTGTATGTGTACTACTTGTTGAATTTTATATTGTTTTATATCATGCAAGAACCATATATCTCTTAGAATTCATATATGATTTTTTTTTGTTCTATTATAGCTAGACAAACTAAGAACAAGAACAGTACATAAAACTCTTAATCCAGAATTCAATGAAACAGTGACATACTATGGGTTAAATGAATATGATATTGCCAAAAAAACACTTAGGTAAGTTTTGAATGGTTATAAAAATCAAATTTTATTACAAAGTCAGTTTTATAACATTCATATTATGCATTTTTATCAAATATCTTTTAATTCCCTTCTACTATCTTGCTTAATTTAAAATATGTGGCCTTAATCTACATGTAAAATAATAGAATAATTATTTAATATTATCTTGTGTTGTGTGCATGGTTCTTCAACGCAAAAAAAAAAAACTACAATTTATGGAATTTGAGAAAAGAGAGATGAGATAAATAAAGCCCTTAGATGGCAAATGCACAAAAATATGCACCAGCATTTTCCCCTGCTGGGTGAAGGCTTCTCCCATTGCTGGATCCTGCCTATGGCATGAATGTTTATGATTGTCTTTCACCTTCATACATTCATTCAGACAAATATGAATATATATATATATATATATATATATAAGATTACTAATTATGTTGGAAAGAAGATAAGAATTGCATCTTGATGAATCATCTGGTGGAGAGAAGGAAGAGGGGAGATATGATAGAGACCTACAAGTTGGTAAGGGGTTGTTATAAGACCAATGGTGGAGAAGTTCTACAGAGAATAGTGGGAGATCAGGGGAGAACCAGAGGTCATCCCTGGAAACTGTATAAAGAGGGTGTGAGTAGGGGAGTGAGAGGCAGGTTTTTTCGTGCAGAGTTGTGATTGATTGGAATGCCTTGCCTGAGAGTGTGGTATCTGCAAGGAGTTTAAGTGTGTTCAAGACACGGTATGATGAGATGTGTGTGTGTGTGTGATAAAAGGACCTCCCAGATGAGTCTTTGACTCCATGAGGTCTTGTTTAATAATAATAATAATATTACATGGTGACATCAGTATGTGTGCTTGTATTATTGGTAAAGCATAGTAGTGTTTGTGAAAAATAATCTTGAGTACTTTATAATCTTAGCATAGTAACTATTTTTGAATAACCTTGACAGTGTTTCCAAATACTTAGTGCTATGCACAATACTGGTTGTTAGAAATAAATTATTATTGGGTAGTGGCAGACAGCAGATAGTGTTATGTGTTGATAGTAATAGTGCCGGTGAGTAGTTGGAGGATTAAGTAGAGAAGATGTAGAATTTGTGTAGTGGAGTAGTGTGCCGATGAGTCCAAAAACTCCTATGTAATAATAATAATATTCTATTTATTATTAGCACATCCTTCATGGAGTCATCAGACTCATCATGGAAAAGTTATTCAACTGACAGCATATTTATCATATTGAACCTTAAAATCCTTAGCACTCTCTGCATTAAAATCATCATCTGATACCATTCACTCACAATTCTCCATCAAAAAAATCTACTTCTCAGTCTTCTTGCCCACACTCTTATACAACTTCCAGGAATAAAATCCTCTTAGTAATGAAATGTTTCTAAGAGGATTTTACATTCTGTAATTTTACATTCTGTAAACTCTGTAATTTACATTCCTTTAATCTCTCTCCATAACATCATTTCAAAGTCCTGATATTGTCTTAGTCACTCATCTATGGACCTTCTCCAACGTTTCCACATCACATTGAGCACTACATGACCAAATCTAAGCACAATAATCCAAGTGTGGTATAACCAGTGTTTTAACCAGTAGCACAACTACCTCCTTATCTCTACATGTCAGTGTACATCTTATCATGTCAGCAATATGATGTGCAGCCTTCGCAATACTTGCAGTATGCCCTCTGTTCAGTCTACTGTCAACTGTCACTCCCAGATCTCAAATCTCATCCACTTCTTGCAGTACAGTGCCATCAATAGAGTACACAGCCTTATATCTCTGCACCAAAATACACCTTGCGCATATTAATATTAAAACTATAACTCCACTCATTGTCCAAGCTATTTAAATTTAAATCTTCCTGAAAGCAATTAACATCAGCTATGCTACTTATTATTCTCCCTAACTTTGTATCATCAGCAAACACTGAAGATCCCAGTCAGTCCACATGAAATATGATTAACAAACAAGTTAAACAGCAGGAGCAAAAGAGTAGAACCCTGTGGCATGCCACTAGTTAACCTCTTTTTTTGTGACACTGCTCCATCATGTACAACTTGCTGGTATCATTCAGGGGAGCCAATCTCCAATCCATCTAACCAATATACTATCCATTCCCAACCTCTGCAGTTAGTACAGCAACCTCTCATGAGATTATCTACCAAATGCTTTTGCAGAGTCCAAGAATATAATTGTATATGAATCTCTCTTATCTATCACACTTGTTACATTATCATAATTTGCAAATAAAGCAAGACCTCCCCTTTACAAACCCATGCTGACAATAATCAAGTATCCTATCTCCATCAACCTAATCCTGTATTCTGCTTCTAACCAACTTCTCTAATACCTTGACTACAACTACTAGATATGCAGACATCTTTAATTAGAACTTCTATCTTAGAACATGCTTATGGAGTGGTACTGTTTTTCTTTCTTTCCACTCCTTAGGAACCTTACCCACTGCAGAACTTTCATTAAATAATCAGATCAATGGCATAGCTGACTGTTTTGCAAATTCCTTAAAAATATATGGTGATATATTAATCCATTCCCACAGCCTTATTAACATCTAGCACCTAATATGCCTCTTATTCTTTCACCTCTAATTCTCCTAACACTTGCCTCACTTCTACATATTGCACATCATCATTTACATCAAAATGATATACACTAATGAAGTGTCCATTAAATAATTTCAGTATATCCTTTGCAATGCCCTGCTAACATGTCACTATCCACTAGTGTCAACCTGTCATAATTCCTCTTCTTCTTGCTTGCCATGTACTGGAAGAATTCTCTTATCCTTTACCACACTGCACCTTTTCTTTCATTAAAATGCTTGTTGCCTTTCTAGCTTGCACTTTGTATTTCTCATGCATCTGATCACCACCAACTGTCTTGTACCTCTTCCATAGCATTTTCTTTTCCAACACAGCTTTCTTGAGTTCGCTGTTCATCCATTTCACTCCTGCTCTGTTTATTCGCTTAACTCTTACTATGTAGTGATACATAACTTCTGTCAGATACTATCTTATGAATTCCTATGCACTGTCAGTATCTTTTCTGCAAGGCCCATCAATCCAATCTATTGATGCCAGTTAATTACAGAGCTTTCTATAATCACCCACCTTATAATTCACATATATCCTTTTTTTGGCATTAACCTTTTCTTGTTTCACTGCTTCCCAAACAAGTACTGCATGATCACTCTCACCAACTGGCAGCTAGTTGTTAAAACTAGCTGCCAGTTGAGGATATCAAAAAATTCAGTATTCTAAAACCTCATGTTACTTCTGTCACATGCTACTTAAGATAGCTATTCCTCAGAAATTCAAAAAAATTCATTGTCCTTGTTTACATACACTATATTTTCCTACATTCATATAATTAAAGTATTGCCATCTTCTTTTTACATGCCCAACCAATTTGTCTAAACATTTCACAGTCAGTATTTTCCACATTCCCTGGCCGTTATCATCTTATTTGATACACTGGTCTGTTAATTTTGCCTTCACACCCACAGTTTCAAAATGTTAACATGCAACTTCAACCATTTTCAACTTTGACTCTTTGTGGACACAATTTCTCAGCAGTCATTAACAGTACTACCCCCCCCTCCCTATCCTTATGGAAAATCATATATCCTTCCATTTCTATTCCTGACAGTACATCCGAGACAAACAGAGTTTCACTTACACCAGTTATCTTTGGGTATGCTGGCTCAATTAATGCAACAAATTCAGCTCTCTTATTTCAAATACCCCTTACATTTTTATACAAAGATAGCACTCTCCTCTGTCTTTGAGGCTATCCAACCAAAACCATCACTCTCTACTCTGGCTACTATACCACACCTCTCTCTCTAATCAGGGACCATACCTGTTTCCCTGATTATGACTCTGATTGTCATTCATACCCATCTCATCTCCCAAATTTATGCATTCCATCACTGTGTCCTACCACAATCGCATCTTCAGCCTTCTATTCATCTTCCTCCTGTTCTACAGCATGTTTCACTATGCTATCCTGCTTCACATTCACCCTTTGATCATAGCTATATTAATATCTGGATTCTGTGCCTCCTCAGCAAACATTAGCTTCTCTAAATGTCCAACACCAAACCTATTCAAATGCAGTCCATCAACCTCAAACCATTCCAACTTCCTTTCACAAACTGAACTCCCTTTGTTTCACATAACTCAGCCATTTTGCTCTTCATTATCTCTGCTTTCCTTCTCAACTCACCATTATCAAAACTGGGCGACAAAATGACCACTTTCACAACAATACTATTATCCTTTAGCTCCTACCAACAACAACTTCCTCAAGTCCTATCTGCTTTCCTTTTTTTTTTTTTTTGCTAAGTCATTTGTGCCCTCAACTACCACTAAATCTGATTCCCACTCTTTATTTTTCTGCAAAGCCTCAGTTATTTGTTTCAATGCTCCACTAGGAAAGCATGTTTTGTGTACATTGTTATTCACCATACCTCTAATAATTAAATCCCCATACAATGATATACAGTTATATCCTTTCGCTCTTCCTTCATAAGACTTCTTCCTTCTCATTCACATCAATCAAGCTCTGTTTAGATGTTTAATCTCATCTTCCAGATGCTTCATTTCATCATTCATTTTCATCAATCATCTCTTCATTTTCATTAACTCCTCCTTAAGCTCTTCCACTTCAGCCCCTTTGTTATCATTATTAACACTTACATCCAATTTTTGTTTACTACTGGCAATATTAGCTCCCATTACAAAATGTTCTAACCTATCATTAATTTCTCACATACAAAATCCACAAATTGTTGACATTTTTTGATGTCAAAAAATGTGTACATAAAACAGTTGTGATTTCGATGTGTACATAAAACAATTCTCACAATGCATCCACTGAGAAAAATCCAGGGCAAAACTCAAAGCTTTCCATGTTTTATGGATTCCATTTTCGGAAATCAGAAGGTAGGAGCAAAAACAGACAGCAAGAGGATGCAAATGAATGAAATTACAATAACAAACACTTCTAAAGAACACCTTTATCCAGCATGAAAAAAACATAGCTATAAGAAATTATATAGCATATATATAATAATATAGCATATAAGAAAAAAAAAACTATTTAAAACACTGGTTTCTTAGCACATCTCAAATATACCATTGTATTCATTCATGACACTAGCTATAACTATAATTTTTAATAATATTTAAAACTTTATATAATAATAGTAATAATAATCTTTGTATAATCTGCAGTGATCGCTTAAAAGCAGATCTTGGTAACAGGCAAGTATTATCAAGATTTGACTCTTTGAGGCTTCTTTCTCAATTGGACATTGGATTAAAACCTCTGCATTCCTTATAGGCTACTGACCCACTGCCAAATTTTCCCTATATTGTGGTTTATCTTGTTTTTGGTTCTAGATACACTGAATGAATGAGAAGATACAAGATAATTGTTAATAATTAGATTTGAATAATTAATTGGCACAGGTGACCAGTGTGATGTAACAATGGGCTCCATATTAGAACTGCTGCTATTTAATTTGTTTGCTTTTGCAGAATTGGAAAGGGCAATAATTACTAAAGGTAATGCATAGATTGTGCAGGATAATTTAAATAGACTAACACTGTACACAAAAATTAGTGGCTAGTAGTGTGGAAAAGTGTAAGGTTATGATGCACTTAAGGCTGAAAAGATTACAAGCTGTGTCTTATTATATTGATGGAATTGTACTGCAAACAATTGATGAGGCTAGGGTTTGGGGATTATGGTGGATGTGGAGTTGAATTTCAAAGGGCATATTGCAAAAAGTGAACAGAATGACTCAAGTAATCACTTTAATGTTGAAAATCATACTAAGTAGTACAAGGAAGGTTATAAGCCATTCATTCATTCATTCATTTCGTATGGTGATTCAACAGCCGTGAGCTCCTTTTACGGGGAGGTATGGCACCACCTCAATCCCCCCACCTATTTTTATCCGGGCTCGGGACCAGCATAGCTGACAATTCAGAGGGATTGTCTTTGCTGTCCATGCCCAAGATGAGCCAACTTGGCTATGGCTGAGGAAGATCCTTAAGCTCCTCATGTCATCGACAGGAATCGAACCTAGGACACTCCTTCCCTAGGCATGTGGTTGCACGAAACACATAGCCACTAGGCTAACTGCATGGACATAAGCCATTGATAAGCCACATGGGCACTAATTTGCCTGGTAACCTGGCTTTCTTGGGAATGAGCAAGTGGTGGAGACAGAAATGAGTAATAAAGATGATGATGATAGTTACGCAGAATGCTCCCTATGAGGGTAGACTGAAGATGTGAAAATTACAAAGTTTAGCTAATAAGAAGAAAAGAGGGAATACGATAGACAGGAATATGATAGATGAGCTGTGTGTATGATAAAAGGACCTCCTAGATGAGTCTTTGACTCCATGGGATCTTCTTGGGTAATAATAATAATAATAATAATAATAATAATATCCAAACAACCATATAGCACACATCTTTGCTTCATTGGTAATTATTACCCTAATGCACTTTTTCTTTCCATACCTACCAATTCCCTTCTCTAGCTATGTCTTTACATTTGTCATGTAAGTGATTACTGCTTCTCGCCTCCAACATTATAAGACTGTAAATATTCTCATAATGCTGCCTTCTTCTTTTTTCAGATTACATGCTTAATCTCACTAATCATCTGTTATGCATCTCCTCTGTTTACCCCTCCTATGTAACATCTGGAATATATTGGGACATTGTTACTGTTATATATTTCTTCATTCATTCATTTCATTTCATATGGGGATTCAATAGCCGTGAGCCCCTTTTACGGGGAGGTATATGGCACCACCTCAATCCCCCTTATTTTTATCCAGGCTCAGGACCAGCATAGCTGAAAATTCAGACCTATGGCTGGAGGGATTGTCTTTAGTATTCCTGACTGTATCTGTGTGTGTTCACGGGGCCCACGGCTATGGCTGAGGATGATCCTTAAGCTCCTCGTGTCATCGACGGGAATCGAACCTAGGACACTCCTTCCCCAGGCATATGGTTGCGAAGCGCACAGCCAATAGGCTAACCGCATGGACATAAGCCATTGATAAGCCACATGGACACTAATTTGCCTGGTAGTCTGGCTTTCTTGGGAATGAGCAGTGGTGGAGACAGAAATTAGTAATAAAGATGGTGATAGTTAGGCAGAATGCTCCCTATGAGGATAGACTGAAGATGTTAGAATTACAAAGTTTAGCTAATAAGCAGAAAAGAGGGAATATGATAGAAATACATAATTTATTAGAGTTTTATTGGATTGATACAGAAGAAATATTTTAATATATGACAAGTAGCAAGAGAACAAAGGATGTTACCTCTTGAAGTGTCTAAACATAGAGTTAGCAAGAGCATGAAGACTAAATTTGTTGCTTGAAGAGTGAATGGAATAAATTACCTGAGCACTCTCTTAATTTATGAGTTTAAGGAAAAGTATAATAGGTTGATGAAAGGCAAAGTAATGTTAATTAAAGGTTAAAGAATTGTGAAAATCATAATGGATTGTGTAATTATGAGAAAGAACTTGACATGTAAAAGTAAAGTATTATGGTTCTGTTGCATATACAGAGTCTATCAAAAAAATGTATACGTGCTTGAACAGATTTCATCTAGACTTTTTTAAGTTGGATCGAATTATAGTAGCAATGTGTAGTATGATGTTTTCTCAAAAGATGTCGTTCCTCACATGAATACTAGCATAAACACATGACCAGTAGGACAGTCAAACAAAATGGCCGAGGGATGATTGTTGTTTGAAGAATGCAAGACCATTTTAAAGTGGTATTTCAAATTTAAGAATGTTGTTGAAGTTCAATGACAATGGAGGCATGAGTTTCCAACACAACCTCCAACATGCCTGACAATTGCACGTATTCGTGATAAATTTGAGACCCATGGTACTGTGTGATGTGCAGAACGAAAGATCTGGGAGGCCTCACACAGCAACAAGTCCTGCTTCCTTGGCTATGGTGCTGAAACAGTTTACATGCTCACCACAGAAGTCTACCACACAATGTGCACGTGAGACAGGAGTTAGCAGTGCAATCTTAAAGTAGCTAAATGGTAAGTTTACATCCCAAGATTATTACATGCAAAGAATGAAGATGATCCTGTTCAAAGAATGCAGTATTGTGAGTGGTTTCAACACATGGTAGATGAGGATGATGGTCCATGTGGGTTCTGTGAATGCTTATTATGTGAATGATATATATATATATATATATATATATATATATACACACACACACACACACACACACACACATACATATATACATCCAATTCTCCATTTACACGGTAGATTGGTTCCAGAAAAAAACATGTAAAAAAGGACACTGTGCATATGAAAAAATAGAATGGTTTCAGATGTGAAAACTCTATACAAACAATAAGTTATTTTCAAACAAAACATGTGAAAATCATTGAATGAAACTCTTTTTAATTTTAATGGAATATTATTTTTTATTTTAAATACTTATTTAAAGTATATACATATGTATCTTTCTTAAAGAAAATAGCTTATCACTAATAAAACAGAAATTCGAAAAGGCCCAAATACGCCTGCGCATATGGTTATTAGTTCAATTTTATTTGCTGTCACTTTCTGATTAGCTCATTCTTTTGTGTGAGACTTGAATTAAATCACTTATATCACTTGAAAACTTTGGCCATCCTGTTAATACTGCAATGATGAAACATTTTCTTCAGTAAAAGGAACTAAATTTGCACTAATTTCCAATAATTCTGAAGATTGCTTTTTTTTTTTACCATGAACTCTCTAATTAATCGTTGAGATCCTATTTTGACTAGATTTTTGTGTTCTTTGTGTAATTCTTCATATTGCACCATACGTGACTTCAGTTCATGTTTAAACTGTTCAGCTCATTCAGTATTTGGATCATGTGTAAGAAAACGACGTTACAATTTATTAGCCATTTGAAGCCCTTCTTTAATTAATCCTGTAGTGTGTGGAATCTCATCATTTTTTCTTTTTCATCGAGATTCTCAAGGACAGCTTCTATTATTATGCCATCACTAACAGCCTTGTCAACCACCAATCCTTCAATATCTGCAGACAAAAAATCATAAAATCCTTCTCTGCCAACTGCATGTGCTAATCTGATGATATTGGGATATTCAGTTGTATGCAAAGGTACAAAACACAAGACGTGTAAACATTTCAAATTATAAACAAGAAATGATTTTTTAGCAAACAGCTTAACACCATCCAGTCTGCTTCCAGGAACCAATGGCAAGTGAATATAATGGATCATCTTTTGGCTTAACTTCAGGGAATCGTATTTATAAAAATTGTTTTTTTTTTGTTGTTGCCACAATTGTCTACATTCTGTAGCATGGAGTAATCCTTGATATTTAAAACATCGAGGGGGGGGGGGGGTCCCCAAAATTCAAGTTTAAGTACATATATACCATTCTTGGAAATGATAACTATAATGGAAGTACCCGTTTTAACAGAACTAAATTCAAACAGAAATTTTAAAAATAAGCGGCATTTGAACCATGTTAAAACAAAATATACCGTGTAAAAATAGAATTACTTTTGTTTTCTAAACCGTGTTATTTTGAAATCATATAAAAAAAGACTGTGTAAAAAGAGAATTAGCTGTATATATGTATGTATATATATATATATATACATATACACAGGAAGACCTCATTTTACATTTCCTCTGTTTACAAACGAGTGAATGAATATTTCAAAATCAGCAGCAAAAAAATTATAAACAACGAAACAAAACTAAAGCATAAATGCAGCATGTCGGCAGTGTTCATGATTATCTTTTGTTCTATATTCTTTTGTATTGTAGGTAGAGATTTCAGATAAGATAAAGCATTTACATGCAGGAAATGTTAATTCAAAAGTGTCAAGAACATCATATTCAAGAAATTAAGTAATGGAAAATGGAAAAATTATTAGTGCTGTGGATTGACAAAATGAATCAAAACAACATTCCTGTAACTCAAGCAGTAATCATGGACAAGGCATGCTTTAACACAGATACAAACTGCCTTTCCGATGAATCTCTTTGTGATGATGATGATCCTGATTGGGAATTCAGCTCTTTCATCCAAAGACCTGTAACAAATGCTCTGAAACCATATTATAAGATGTTAGGGGAGAGGAGGAAAAAGGCTGAAGAGACATCCTTGTTGCAGTTCTTAAACAAGAAGCTTGTTGATCTAGATGACCCTCAACCAGGTCCACCTCATTAAGGCTTCCATTATGCCATTGTACAGTATTTTTAATGTAATTTATAACTTATTGTTTTTGTTATTTATAAATATTTTTATAAAATAATTATAAAATAACCATAATTCTTTATAATAATTGACAATAAGTTCTACCACCACCAGATCTGTTCTGAAAAATTTCCTCTGAATTAATCTTGTAAAAACCCTTCAGAAATTTATATGTTTCAATCATATCACCCCTTTTCCAGGTATCAACAAGTTTCTGTAACCCACAAACCTTCAAACTATTCTCGTAAGGTTCATTCCATAGACCTGCTACCATCTTGGTCACTCACCTTTGGATCATCTTCACTTTATCCTCCTCATCACCAAGAAACCCTGGCACCCAGATCTGCATGCAGTAGTCAACATGGGGTCTTATCAAGGCTTGATAAAGAGGAACAATAATCCGCTTGTCAAAGTATTCTTCAGTAACCAAGTGAAACTCGAGTAATCACATAAAACTCAAGCTGTTATACCAACCAATCCCACAGCTGTATGCATATTAAGGTTCTGTAATATGCTATGCACCTCCATTTCATTTACCTCAGTTCCTGTAAGTCTTTGGCTCTCTTGTTCCTACAATATCACCACCTAATTTTGACTGATTCAGTTACCTCCCCACCATCGGCATTCATTAAAATCATTTTGTCATATACATTCTTTCTTTTACTTGCAGCATACAGAAAGAACTGTTTGGGATTCTCTTTAGCCTATATTGTTAACTTCCTTTCATAATCTGCTTATGCCTTTCTTACAACACTAGTTACCCATATAGCCTGTGCCTTGTACTGTTCATGTGCCTCAGATTGCCTTTCTCCTTAAATTCCCTCCACAGTTGTTTCTTTTTTTTGCAGCTACAGCTTATTGATGATATTCATTCATTAAACTCCCACTTGATTTACTCCCCTGACTCTAGGTATGCAGTTTGTCATTACCTCCCTCAAACACTCCTTTACCACTTTCCATGCACTATCAACATCCAGCCTTTGCAGTTTTACATGCCATGGCACTGATCCAAGCAATCTCCTAAGCTTGTCATACTTACAAGCCCTGTAATTCCACATACCCCCCCCCCCATCTAACTGAAAATTTCACACATTTAGCCACTTTCCAGGTCAAGACCATGTAGTCACTCTCACCAGTTGGTGACAACATGATCACATTCATTATAGACAAATGCTCAGATGCAATTATCAGATTGAGCACTCAAACCCCTAGTATATTTCATCACCTGCAGTTTCAGGTAATTATCCCTTGGTAACTGCAGAAATTCCATTTCCTTCCTTCCATTCTATGTTTCCATAGTTGAAATTACCCATAATAATTACCTATCCTCCACTCATTGAGTCTGTTTGCCAATGCATACTATCTCCATCATTTTACTATACATATATATTATATTATGAATCATATTACATTATATTATGTTATATATATTATTTGGAGCCTCTGTAGCTCAGATGGTATAGATGAAGCCCTTTGGTCAGAAAGACTTGGATTTGATTCCCATTCATGATGTGAGGAAACTTTATCTGGTCTCTTTTGACTAAAGGTGAGTTAACCAGTCTCATACAGAGGTGGATGATTTCCCCTTCCTGGTAACCCAGGTTTTTATCCCTCAAAACAGGCAAACCGGTCTCATGAACACACGTGGCTACAGTCATAAATATACTTATGGCAAGGAAAGCACAAGAAAACCACCTTGCTTCATAATCATTACCCTGGTCTAGTAGTGTACTGCTTCCCCAACAGTCATAAGGCTGAAGGGAATAGACATATATTATTTAAATAATTACATTACATTATATTATACATAAATATACTATCTCCATAATTATACCTTGCCTTAAATCCATTCACTCTCTGCAACACTCTCAATTTCATACGATGCAGAAAACTTTTTTTCTGCATAAAAAAAAAAATAAAAAAAAAAAAAAAAACCAGAATAGGAATACTGTATTTGATTCCTCCTAATTTGTATTATCTTACATCAAGTAGACAGTTTTCCATTTAGAAAGCAGTAATAATGCTACCAAGAAATATACCAAGGCAAGTCATGCCATAAATTTTGAGTTTTCATAAACTGTCGATTTTCAAAATTTTACAGGTTTTGCATTAATGTTATTTGCTTATTTAATATCCCTTCTTTAAATAATATATAGCTGGTATAGATTTACATATGACTCCATTTTATGCTTAAATTTCATGCAAATATGGTTATTTTAAAATTAAACACTGTAAAAACCTTGAAAAATTGGAAAAAAGAAAAAAAAAAAATATATATATATATATAATAAGCCACACTGTATCCAGAACTAGCAGAACTAGCTGTAATAGTGTTTTATTAGCTGATAAATTTGTGATATTCTAAAAACAGTATTCTAAAAACATCGAATCAGAGGAAGATTCGATGCTATACTAAAATTTTAGTCCCTTTAAGCCTTAAGACAAGGCATTACTATCAAACACTGAAACAGGACTACAACACATGTTGAACAGATTACTGGAATCCTGTAGCAATTATGGAATGAAAATTAACATCAGAAAAACAAAGGTGATGAAAATAGCAAGGAAAGAGGCAAATATGGATATCAAAATAAATGGGAAAAAACTGAATCAAGTAAAGAGATTTAAATATCTAGGAAGTGTTATTAGCAGTGATGGAAGATGTAAAAGTGACATAAAAGCAAGAATAGCGATGGGAAGAGATACCTTTAATATAAAATGGAATTTATTCAGAAGTAAAATGTATAGAAACCTAAAGAAAAGACTAATAAAATGTTATGTGTGGAGTGTTGCCCTCTATGCAGCTGAAACTTGGATATTGAAGAAAGAAGAAATTAAGATTTTGGAAAGCTTTGAGATGTGGATTTGGAGAAGGATGGAAAAAATCAAATGGACAGATAAAATAACTAATGAAGAGGTCTTAAAAAGAGTAGAAGAAGAAAGAAGTCTGTCAAGGAGGATAAAAAGAAGCAAGGGAAACTGGATCAGACATGCGGAGAGCAAGGATTATGAATGGTATTCTGGCTGAAATGTGTGAGGAGATGGGTGTACAGTTTGTTAATGTGTGGAATGAGTTTGAGGGACGAAGTGAGCTGTATGGGAGCGATGGACTGCATTTGAGTGGTTATGGTGTGAGTCGCTTGGAGAGACTGCTGCTGGAAGGTAGAGAAGTGAATAGAGAAAATGAATCAGATCGAGAGGGGAGTGATGTGGAAGAGCAGGAGAGTAAGACAGGAGAGATTGAAGAAGTGGAAATGAATGGAGAGGTGAGTGGTAAGAGTATAGAAAATGAGAGAATGGGTGTGCAAGAGGAGCAGGGAAACGGGGAGGCCCAGGGTGGACAGGGATACACAGCGTGAGAAAGGTGGATGCTCCAAGAGGAGGTGAGAGCATGTGTAGGCAGGAAAGTAATGGGATGACCAGGGATCAAGAGGAAACAGATGTTGTTGCAAAGGGTTCTAAAAAGAAGAAGCAGAAAGAGAAATGGCCCCAGTCCAGCATGAAGAGAGCACATCGAGTGAATGGTATCAGTGGAACTAGCTGTAGATCCAGAAATGAGTTGTTGTGTTTGTATACCAATGCTAGAAGCATAAGAAACAAGGCGGATGAAATGGTTGCACTAATTGTGTCTGTGTACCCAGAGATTGTTGGAATAAGTGAGACATGGTTAGATGAGGACGACATCCTGACAGGAATAGAGATGGAAAGGTATGATGTGTTTCGTGAGGATAGAAGGGATAAAAAGGGAGGGGGAGTGCTATTGATGATAGAGAAAGAGTTATGTCCATACAAGGTAGAGATGCAAGAGGGAAATAGGGCCAGTGGTTTTGAGGCAGTATGGTGTGAGATAGAGGTGAATAGAATCAAATACTTGGTGGGATGTTGTTATAGACCTGGTAATGTGGATGGTGGTGATAGTGAAATGTATAGTCAAATAAGCCAAGCAAATAAGAAAAGGGTGATCATTATGGGTGATTTTAATTATGGCAATATAGACTGGATTGAAGAGATAGCGACTGGAAGTAAAGAAAATGAGTTTCTTGAGTTTTTGAGGGATAACTACCTCAGACAGTATGTAACAGAGGGCACACGAGGATTAAGGGTCTTGGATTTGGTCATCTCATCGGAGGATGTAATTATAAATGAGGTGTCAAATCATCCACCAATTGGTGAAAGTGACCATGAGGTGATTACCTGGGTGGTTGCCAGCAGTGCAAGGACCCCTGTGAAAAAAGGGTATATGTGGAACTACAAGGGGGGTGATTATGAAGAGCTCAGGAGACAGCTTGCAGATGTAGCATGGAATGAGGAGTTAGCTGGAAAAGAGATCAATGCAGCTTTGGGGGATTTTCAAAAACTATTTAGTAGATGCAATGTCTAAATGTATACCACGGGTGAGAAGGTTAAATAAGGTAGGTGTGAGATGGATGAATAAAGAGATTAAGCATGCAATACAGAAAAAAAAGGCATTGTGGAGACAGCATAAGAGAAGTGGAAGTAACCAATTTCATGAGGTCTACAAAGACCAGGCAAGGAGGGTGACTTGGTTGGTGAGAGTAGCTAAAGAGAGGTATGAACAGCAGTTAGCTAATGAAGCCAAAAAGAATCCTAGGGAGTTCTTTCGATATGTAGCCAGCAAAAGAAAGAATGATTATGGAAGGATGACATTGATTGGAGGAAATGGTATAAAGACAGCTGTTGCAGAATGTGTTGTGGAGATACTTAATGAGCAATTCATAAAGATCTTTCAATCTTGTGAATGTGACTTCATGGAGAGATTAAGAGCAGTTGATGATGGGGAGGAGAGACTGACTGTAAGTGAGCAAGAGGTGTTTGGGGAGTTGAGTAAACTAGATGTAAATAAGGCTGTGGGACTTGATAATATATCACCACGTATTCTGAAGGAGTGTGCCAGAGAGTTGACACCTGCCTTGACATATTTTTTTAATACGAGTCTTGCACTTGGTCAAGTTCCTAAAGAGTGGAAGGAGGGCAAGATTGTGCCACTTCATAAAGGAGGTGATCGAACTCAAGCATCAAACTATAGGCCTATCTGTGTGTCAGGTGTTGTGGTTAAGTTGTTGGAGAAGCTTGTGAGAACTAGGATCCAGAGTTGGGTTGACAACAATGGTATAATCTTTGATGGACAGCATGGATTTGCTAAAGGGAGGTCATGTTTTAGTAATCTACTTACTTATTACAATAAAGTGACTGCTTCCTTGGACAGAGGAGAAGGATACACAGTAGTATACTTGGATTTCGCAAAGGCTTTTGATAGAGTACCTCATGATAAGTTGACAGTCAAACTAGAGCAGATGGGGTTGGATATTAGATTAGTGCATTGGATTGGAGACTGGCTATCTGATAGGTATCAACAAGTTGTGTATGGGGGTGCAATATCCAGGAAAAGGAAAGTCACTAGTGGAGTGCCTCAGGGGTCTGTTTTAGGGCCATTACTATTTAATTTATATATTAATGATATTGGTGAAGATTTGGATGGAGATATTCAGTTGTTTGCAGATGATGCAAAGTTGGGACGAACCATAAAGAGTAGTGAAGATGTTGTGGCCTTGCAAGAAGACTTGAATAAATTGAGTGATTGGGCAAGCAAATGGGGATGTGAGTTCAATGTTGCAAAATGTAAAGTTTTAAAATTTGGAAAACAAAGATGGGATGCAGAATTTATGCTTGGTGAGAATATATTGTTGGAAGTAGAGGAAATAAGAGATCTGGGGGTGATAGTGGATAAGGATCTAAAATTTAGGGGACACATCGCCAAAATTGTGAAGACAACACAAAGACTTCTGGGAATGATGTGGAGGACACTGACATGTAGAAGTAGGGAGATACTTGTTCCAATGTATAAGGCTTTGATTAGGCCACACTTGGACTATTGTGCCCAGATTTGGGTTTTCACCGGGTTTTCAGAAGGATGAAGAGATGTTGGAAAGGGTCCAAAGGCGACTGACTAAGGTAGTTTCTGACCTCTGGAATGTTGAGTATGAGGAAAAATTGAAAAGATGTAATTTGCAGAGTCTCGTGGAGAGAAGGAAGAGGGGAGATATGATAGAGACCTACAAGTTGGTAAGGGGTTGTTATAGGATCAATGGTGGAGAAGTTCTACAGAGAATAGTGGGAGATCAGGGGAGAACCAGAGGTCACCCCTGGAAACTGTATAAGGAGGGTGTGAGTAAGGGAGTGAGAGGCAGGTTTTTTTCGTGCAGAGTTGTGAGTGATTGGAATGCCTTGCCTGAGAGCGTGGTGTCTGCAAGTAGTTTGAATGTGTTTAAGACATGGTATGATGAGATGTGTGTGTAAGATAAAAGGACCTCCTAGATGAGTCTTTGACTCCATGAGGTCTTGTTTAATAATAATAATAATAATAATAATATTCTGAGAGGGAATGGAATCATCAGAGATGCCATCGAAGGATAAATAGACAGAAAAAGACCCTGAGGAAGAGTAAGAAAAACAATGCTAGATGATATGCTGAATGGAGACAGGTACAAAACCTTGAAAGAGAAGGCTCAGAAAAGAAGAGAGTGGAAGGAAAGTTTCTGCTACTAAAAGATGAACCTGCCCAATTGCAGAATACTAAAGAAGAAGAAGAAGATATATATAAAATGAACCACAGATCTTTTTTTTGCTGTGAGAAATAGCAACTTGTCACCACTTGCCATTGGTTTTCATCCACATCTCCTATTAACATCACTGAACACTGTCAAAAACATTCCTGAATAATAAATCTGAATAAAACTGAAGTGGGATGAGAAGCAGAGGTTTTTTTTTTTTTTTTGTGTGTGTGTGTGTGCACAGAGAGTGGTTAGCAAGTAAATTGCATTGCCTTCATGTGTGGTCAGTGCAGTAGCAACTAGTTAATAAGTTTAAGTTTGCTGAACATTTTGTTGGAGAATTAGGACTGTCCCACATAAATCTGTCACTCCATAGAGATATGATGATAATAATAATAATGATAATGAATATTTTCCTAATTCATTAGCTAATAAAGAGGGATTCACTTGGTACTTATGCTGAAAGATAATAACAAATCTCTGGAAGTATAACAGACCTTCAAACACTTTACCATAAGGTGTTTTAACCTTATTAAATTTTAACCTTATTAAAACACCTTATGGTAACTTGTTCTGGTAAAATATTTATAAGCTCTGTATTACTAAAATCTTGGTATTTCTAGGCCTGGCTCCCACTGATGAGACCTCAATAAAGGCCGAAACCGGTCTGGGTAGTGGCCCCCTTGCCTTTAATACAAAACATCATACATCTCCTCTAGGAGATGTGCTTTGCATTAAGGGTAAATATTAAAATTAGTGATCAGAGCTTATTCTACTTTTACCATGAGTTGCCTTGGTCTTGCACTACCTGTAGGATGAGCTAGACTTGCAACACTTGCAGGCATAAACTTGACTTGTTTGTCTGTTTGCTTACTTGGGAAATGGAGTAAAACCAGGTTTAAAATAGCTTGGTATCTTTAACATTTATTATACCCAAGGTAAAACACTTTCTAAAAAAAGGACATGCATATACGGTAGTGTACTTGGATTTTTCAAAAGCTTTTGATAGATGACAAGCTGCTAGCTAAACTGAAACTGGTGGGATTAGATAACAGACTAGTAAGTTGGATAGCTGATTGGCAGTCAGAAAGGTATCAGTCGGTTATATAGGAAGTTGTGGTATCCCAAAAGAGGAAGATCACTAGTCGAGTGCCATAGGGATCTGTTTTGGGGACATTATTGCTTAACTTTGGAATTTGCTGATGATGCAAAGTTGTGAAGAGCTAAGTTAAAACTTCAGGCAAGCCCTGAAATAAACATTGATTGATTGATTGATTCAGCCAGAGAAGTATGTGGTGAAATTATCTGCAAGAATAGAAAAATCAGAACTCCATGGTGGACTTAGAAAGTTAAAGAGGCAGTGAAGGAAAAGAAGAAAGCATATCAAAAGTTCCTGGCAAATAAGTCATCTTGTGCTCCTAGAGAATACAGAGACAAATGTAAGAAAGCTAAACACTGTGTAAAACTAGCTAAACAAAACTCATGGGAAGACTTTGATAAGAGCATAGAAAATAAATATCAAGAAGTGGCAAGATATTCTGGAGGGTGTTGAAGAAGGTCAGAAATGGAGGAAAGAGTGTTGTAAAAGGAATTAGAGATGATAAAATTGATATG
The DNA here is from genome assembly GCF_054136105.1 of Typopeltis vanoorti. NCBI lineage: Eukaryota > Metazoa > Arthropoda > Arachnida > Uropygi > Thelyphonidae > Typopeltis > Typopeltis vanoorti. Next base: position 26,356,842 of record NC_143564.1, on the reverse strand, counting down.
AAAACTGGAGAAAAAAATATCCTTGAAGTATGGAGCAATTACTTCATATTACTCCATACTTCAAGGATATTTTTTTCTTCATATTACGGTATGCAATCAGGAATACATATCTATACTTAAAGTAGAAAAAGCCATCAAAAGTCTGAAATGTTTAAAATCAGCTGGAGTAGATGATATTCGACCAGAAATGCTCAAGTATGGAGGTATAAAAGTCTTACAGTGGCTGCACTGCATAGTTCAGAGGGCCTGGACAGAGGGATGAATTCCAGAGGTATTTCTCTACTGAGTGTTCCTGGTAAGATTTATGCCAGTATACTTGAGAAATGGTTGAGAAGGATTGTGGAAGAGAAGCTTGGTGAAGAACAAGCTGGACTCAGGCCAGATATAGGCTGTCAGGATCAGACGTTCACTTTATGACAAATAGTTGAGAAATCATAGGAATATAACAAAGATCTGTATTTAAGTTTTATAGATCTGGAAAAGACATATGACAAGGTGCCAAGATCTGTATTTAAGATTTGTAGATCTGGAAAAGGCATATGACACGGTGCCAAGAGAGAAACTATTCAAAACGCTAAGTTCTGTGGTGTCAGTGAGGCATTGTATCAAGGAATACTTAGTCTTTATTTGAGTTGTACGTCAGCAGTTAGAATTGAAGGAAGTACAGGAAAGTGGTTTAATTTTAAATCTGGTATCAGACAAGGATGTAAATTATCCCCTCTGTTATTTGTTATCTATATGGATCACATTATGAAGCAAAGTAGTATTAAATCTGATATCAAAATTGGAGAGGTTAATCTCAGCTCTATACTTAATGCAGATGTTACTATACTTCTAAATAAATCCAGTACAAGTCTGCAAGATTCCCTGACTAATTTGAATAACTCTTGTAATAGATATGGTATGAAGTTCAGCAATTATTATTATTATTATTTAGGCCTCCAAAGAGTCAAAAGACTCATCGCAAGAGGTCTCTCCTAGAAAACACAAAGTCTATCATTCCACTCATTAAACTCATTGATCGTTCTCACTCTTACCACTCCATCAGGCAATGCATTCCATGGTTTAACCACCCTTATTCATGCAAAGAAACCACTCCTCATCCTCTTGCTCACATTTTCCTTTCGTAACTTCCGGGGATGGCCCCCTTGTTATCACTCCTTCCTGCTGTTCAACCAAGTGAAAGAACTTAACAGGGTCAACCCTGTAACCACCTCTCAACAGTTTAAAAGTCTCAATCATATAACCTCTCCTTCTTCTATCTACCAAACTCTGGAGTCCACATTCCCTCAGCCAATCCTCATAACTAACATTGTTCAGTCCTGAAACTGTCTTTGTTATCTGCTCTGTACCCTTTCCACAGTTAATTTATCCCCTTTAAATCCTGGGGACCAAATCTAAGAAAAATAGTCTAAGTGTGTTCTGATCAGGGTCTCACACAACGGAATGATAACTCTTTTATCTCTGCAGGTCAGCATCCTTCTCATTATTGCAGCAATCCTTTGTATTACCTTCACCACCTTTGCAATATGTCCCTAGAATTAGGTTTCTATCAATCATCAACCCCAGACCTCTTGTTTCCTCTACTTCCTCCAGTGTATCTCCTCAAATAGTGTATCCAGCGTCCCATCGATATGTCCCAAACCTCAAGACCTTACATTTTGCTGCATTAAGCTGATATCCCCATTAATTTGCCCATCTGTCTAGCTTATTCAAATCCTCTTGCATGACTACTACATCTGCACTATCACTAATAACCCTTCCCAGCCTCAGATCATTCGAAAACAACTGAATATCCCCCTGAAATCCACTGACAATGCCATTGATGTAAAGGTTAAACAATATAGGTCCCAGTACTCAGCCCTGTGGAACCCCCACTTGTAATCCTCTGCCTCCTTGAAACTGCTCCACCATAAACAACTCTCTGATACCTATCGGACAGCCAATCCTGAATCCAGTTGACCAACCTGACATCCAAACCCATTTTCTGCAACTTAAATATCAGCTTATCATGTGGTACCATGTAAAATGCCTTCACTAAATCCAAGAAAATGGGGAAATGAGTGAAGGGCATATACTGCCCTTCCCTCATCTACTGTTCTTGTAACTTTATTATAAAAGGCTAGCATATTACTAAACAAGAGCACCCCCTCACTCCATGTTGACTCTCACAGATAACATTACCCTCATCTGCCCAATGTTGTATACTGTCCCTAACTAATTTCTCCAAGATCTTAACAACTACTGATGACATACAAACTGGCCTATAATTAGACACTTTCAATCTGCTACCACCCTTATGCAATGGCACTATCTTACCTTCCTTCCATTCCCTGGGCACCTTTCCTGTTGCCAGACTTTCATTGAAAAGCCAGGTCAAAGGAGCTGTCAGTTCCTTAGCACATTCTCTCAAAACTCGTGGTGAAATACCATCCAGTCCCACAGCTTTACTGACATCCAGAGTACTCAGTATTTGGAACACGTTCTCCTCCTGCACCTCTAAACCTCGAACCTGCCCTATCCTATGAAATACACCAATAAAGTCTTCATTGAACGATTCCACTATGTCCTCTGCATCAGTCACTCTATTCCCATTTTTATCCCACAATGTCATTCTTCCACAATCATTCCTCATCCTACTGGCCACATAGCTAAAAAATTCCCTAGGATTTTCTTTGGATCTGAGGGCCAATCTTTTCTCATATTCCAGTTTTGCCTTCCTTACCATAATAGTCACTCTCCTGGCCTGTGTCTTATATTCTTCATATATATATCTTCATATTCCTCAATAACAAGACAAAGACAATGAAAGTAGACAGAAGCATTGAAATTATCAACTGCATTTGAATGGAGAACCTATAGAACAAGTAAAACGTTTCAGCTACTTAGATGCAATTTTTAGTGAAGATGGTAAATTAAATATGGAAATAGACAACAGAATCAACAAAGTCAACTGAATAAATTTGTATGGAATAAGAGTGAAATTAGTGAAAACACTAAATTGGCTGTATGCAAGACAGTGTTCAAATCAATTTTAACTTATGGATCTGAAAGCTGGGTTAGAAATAAAACACTTAACCAAAGCCTAGAGACCATATATGAGAGTCCTGAGAAAGATTAGGAGCATGAACAGATGGCATCAGTGGCAATATCATATTAAAACTTGGAAAACACTAGATATTATCATCATCCAGGAATGTGTTAGCAGAGCTAATCTCAGGTGGTAAGGTTACTTAAACAGAACGGGAGAGGAAAGATTAGCAAACAAGTGTTCCCTGCCTGGTTGGAAGGAAAAAATTGGATTGATATAGTAAAAACTGCCATAGAAGACAGAAATATAAGATCTGATAATGTTGAAGTCTCGACAGATAACAGATTGATTTGGAAGAAAATTGTTGATAGGGAGTTAGTAATGATGTAAGTTTTTCATGTAGTACTATCATAATATCCTGTACACCCCCTTGAGGATACATGTCAGGAATTTGATGATGATGATGATGATGATTCCTTCAATCTGTCTTCATACTCTACATTCAAAAGACCATTTACCATCTTTTTGCTCATGTACATCTTCTTTGGACCCTTTATAACATATCCTCGTCATCATGAAAACCCAGTGATCAAATCTGTGCACAGGATCAGGGTCCTCTGCATCACCATCATCATCCTTATCTGATATGACGACTTCACAACTTCTGCAATGCGGCTTCTGAATTTCAGGTAATTGTTCACCACCACTCCCAGATCTGTCATCTCCTTCTCTATCTCCTTTAAAGTTTCCCCACCAAGAATATACTTTGCATTCCATTACTGCTTACCAAATTTCAAAACTTTACATTTTGCAACACTGAATTGACAGTTCCACTTTCCTGTCCATTCATGCAATCTATTGAAGTCCTCCTGTAAAAACCATAACATCTGATTGGCTCTGCATTGCTCTCTCGAATTTTGCATCATCTACAAACAGTTGCATATCACTAGTCAAACCCATCCCGATATCATTAATATACAAATTGAACAAATGGTCTGAAAACTGACCCCCTATTGTACACCACTATTGACATTCCTCTTTTGAGGTATTCCCCCCCGCCATACATGACTTTCTGATACCTATATGACAACCAGTCACTGATCCAACTAAGAAGCCTGTTATCCAATCCCATCAGTTTAATTTTAACAGCTTGTTGTGTGGCAGTCTATCAAAAGCCTTTGCAAAATCGAAATACAGTAAAACCCCGAAGTTACGCGGTAGGTGGGACCAACAAAAAGCGCATAAGTCGAATTCGCATAACTTGGGGTATAATTTTGCATGTAATTTATGTATACAAACATACAATTGGGACCAAAGGTTTACAAAAACACCTATATTTTTTATTCTTTCTTTTAAGGTTACACGGTGATCAGCATTCATATTTGTAGATTTAGGGACACAAAAACACACGTGTTGAACAGATTATTTAATTAATTACTAATAAAATAAAACTTGATGTTTCGAAGCTTGTATTGAGGTCATCATCGGAAGGATACAAGTGTATAAGGAACCAAGCTACATGCTCTAGCCCTGCATACCGATAAACTAAATCTACATAGTTAATTAATCCTTTTCCCTAGCCTGACCGCTAGTGATTAAAAAATAATAATAAATAAAAAATAAAATAAATAAAATAAAATAAAAAATAAATACATAAATAAAAAAAAAATAATAATAATAATAAATAAATAAATACTTAAATAAAAAATAAAAAAATAATAATAAAAAATTATTAAATAAAAAATAAATACAACTACAATAAACTGCTCAAGTCCTCATGTATTAATATTCTTCTGGAATTGTACCGATCTGATTGTTATAATATGATTTCTTTCAGTTGCTGTTGAATGTTACAACACTTCACCAGGTTGTCTTCTTGTAGTGGGATTTTTCTATGGCTAGTTTAGGTTGTTATACAGGTTGTAGATGGGTCCTCCACATTCTTGAAATGGTTAGGTCATCATTTTTGTTGAGATTTGGGTTGTGTTTGAGCATTTCACATGACTCTTTAAATTTTCTCTCAAACCAGGTTTTGGTGCGGTGTAGGGACTTGGTATTTTTCCAATCAATTCTGTTGTATGGTTGGAGTGCGTAGTCAGAAAGGCCGGTTTTCCCAAAATGGAGGTATTTAATGTTTTTAAGAATTGTTTTTGAGAAAAGTTTTATTTTATTAGTAATTAATAAAATAATTTGTTCAACACGTGTGTTTTTGTGTCCCTAAATCTACAAATATGAAAACCTATATTTTTTAAGAAATATAATCATAATTGTAGTTTTTCATACATAAAAAAAAGAAAGTTATTTCGATGCCGATGGTTTCATAAAATCTAATAGATTCGTCTGACAGCATAATGTCTTTTTCTTGTCATGCAGAATTTCTTCATAGCAAGCTAATGATTTTTTTATTCCTTGCCTTATGGCTACAATTCGTTCCTCATTAGAATCTATGTCCTCCAAAATCTGTAAACCTTTCTTTTATGATTGTTCTTACTGTGGATTCCTGTAGATCGAACTTCTTTGCTAGCTCAAAAATTTTCATTCCACCTTCAAAATCCTTAATAATGTTGAGTTTTGTTTCCAAAATCAATGTTTTTCTTTTCTTTCTAGCTGTAGAAAAATCGGACTTGCTTCTTTTGGATGACATTATTATTTTTTATGGATCAAATTTTTATCAAGAACATGACATTAAACAATCGCAAGGTTTGTAGACTATAAAAATTGTGTATGAATGGAGACCGCGGGAAACACATCAGTGCTTGTTCACAGCATGTGCGACACTGGCAAATGTGGCCGGCGCCTGAAAAATACGACTAGTGGTGAGGCGTGAAATGGGATGGGAACATGTACATATAAGAAACCGCCTAACTCCGGGTAGTGTAAGTCGGGGTATGACTGTACACCACTGTATATGCATCTCCTTTGTCCAAGACATTTGCCACCTTGTCAAAGTACATAAGTAAGTTAGTAAATCAGGATCTCTCTTTAACTAACCCATGCTGATAACCACAGAGAATACTGCTGGTAATTAATTTACGGAATTGACAACGCATATAAAGTAAATAAATTAAAGATAACTTTAATGAATCACTTCTATATTTCGGCAATGTCACATTGCCATCTTCGGGAACATAAAGATATGGTATGTGCACTCAGGAACTAACACAAAGCAAATGAGGAAGAAAGCAAGAAACTAATATTGTTCCTAAAGTCCTAATGGTGCCCTCTGGCAGGCTAATTTGGTAGTCTTGACAGTTGGGCTGAAGTTCTCATAATGAAAGTCTCCCAAATTTGGGGCAGTTTCATGCACCCAAATTTGTTGAGGTTAGGAACGTTTTTTAGAGCTGCTGAAGATTCTTTGAATAATTTTTCGTATTTAAACTGCAATGAATTATTTTTGTTTTCTTCCAACGAATTTTATGGTGGGTATCTAAGGCATGGTCTGCCAGCCCAGAGCGGCTGTACTGGTGAAACCGGATGTAGTCTTGGTGTTCTGAAATCCTGATATTTGTTGTTCTGCCTGTTTGGCCAAAGTAGGACAGTTTGCAGCTGCAAGGGACCTGGTATACACCAGGTAGGTCTAGGGGAAGTGGTTGGTCTTTGGTAGAGCGGATAAGGGATGCCAACTTTTTATATGGTCTGTAACAGGAAGTAAGGTCATATTTTTTGAGGATATTGGTTATTTTCTCAGAGGTGCCCTGGAATGTAGGGGATGGTGATAGACTTGGTGTAATCTTTATTGTGGAGGGGGGGTTGTGGTTTACAGGTTTTAGTATTTTTTGGATTTTTTTGGGGTTATAGCCATTGGCTAAGAAAGTGTTGAGGATGTGGTTTAGTTCAATAGTCAGGGTCTTGTCATCTGAGCAGATTAATTTTGCCCTGTTATATAGTGTTTTTATCACCCCATATTGTTGTGAGAGGGGGGTGGTGGGATTGCTGGTGAATGTATCTGCCAGTGTGGGTGGGTTTTCTGTAAACAGAGAAAACCAAAGATCCATCAAGCTGGCGGGTGATGATTAAAGTGTCTAGGAAGGGGAGGGTGTTGTTTTCCTCTTTTTCTAAGGTGAACTGGACTCTGGGATGTTGGTTGTTTAAGTGTGTTAGGAAGGAGTGGAGTGTATCTGAGCCATGTGGCCAAATAGCAAACACATCATCCACATAACGAAGCCAAATAGTGGGTTTTTGTGGGGCGGAGTTTAAGGCTTTCTCTTCAAATGTCTCCATGAAGAAATTGGCCAAGGGTGGGGAAAGTGGTGAACCCATGGCTGTCCCCTCTATCTGTTTGTAGAACTTTCCTTGCCAAACGAAATAGCCTGAGTTCATTGTGAACTGAAATAGGGCTGAGATATCGGGAGGAAACTTGGCTTGGATGAGCTCGAAGGTTTCTTTGAGTGGGACATTAGTGGATAGGGAGGAGACGTCAAAACTGACCATTATGTCAGTGTGTTGGAGTGTGAGGTTTTCTATACTGGCTTTAAAGTGGGCCGAGTTTTTTATGTGTGATGGTGTGTTGCCAGTGTAGTGTGTGAGCGTTTTGGCTAAATGTTTGGCTAATTTATATGTGGGGCCAAAACGCTCACACAGTACAGTTATGTCTAACCAACGTATAAGTCTTACTACTAGAAAGAGAATACTGCTGTTATCAACCCATTTCTGTATCCTACTTCTCACCAATCTCTTTCTCTTGAGTACCTTCTCCTCAACTCCAGATATACAGATTGGCCCATAATTTGTAGCCACAGCCTTATCACCACCTTTATGCAGTGGAATAATTTTACCTTCTTTTCACTCCCTTGGAACATGTGCATTTGTAAGACTTTAATTAAACATACATGCCAATGACACTTCCAATTCCCTGGAACATTCCCATGGTGATATATCTTCAAATCCTATCACCTTATTGACATCAAGGTTATTTCCTCCAATACCTCCTACTCACTCACAATTAAGCCATCCCCTCCTCACTTAAGATTCTCATTATTCCACCCTGATGAGAATGAAACACACTTATAAATTGATCACTGAATACCTCAACAATACCTCAACCCATTCTACCATTTTCATAATTTTACCATAATATTCTTCCTTCTACTGGCCATAAATCTGAATTCACTAGGGTTTTCCTTCACCTGATTTGCCAATTTCTGCTCATACTGCACTTTTATTTTAATTACTAACTGAGTCACTCTCCTGGCTTGTTCTTTATATTCTTTATGTAACTGATTATTATCATTATTCATCTTGTACTGCCTCCAAAGTGCCTTCTTCCAGATTTCATGCTTAAGCCCTTCATTCATCAATTTTACCCCTACCTTATTCAGCCTTTTGACTTTTGGAATATATACATTCAGACATTGATGCCATTATGTACTTCTCTGTCAGTTCCCAAGGCAGCATTTATATCCTTACCGCTCAACTCCTCAGTCCATTTCTATTGCTCCAAGATGTGTCCTAAGCTTGTGATAATCACCAACCTTGTACTTCAAGATATATCCTTTCCTCACAGAAGTCTGCATATGACTAGCCACAAATCAGGTGATCAAACTTGATTTTTCTCACCAACTGGAGGAAAGTGTAAAACCCCACTCACCATTACATCCTCTGATTTTATTTAGTGTATGATGATAAAATGGCCATGAGGCCCCTTTTTATGGGGAAGTTCGACACCATCTCAGTCCATTTTTATCTGGGGTCGGGACCGGCATATAGCTGATGAATCAGGTCTATGGCTGGGTCTTAGGTATTCCTGACTGTAATGCATGTGTGTGTGTGTGTGTGTGTGTGTGTGTGTGTGTGTGTGTGTGTGTGTGTGTGTGTGTGTGTGTGTGTGTGCATGCATGGAGCTGAGTTGCCTGTTTTGGGATATGTAAAACATGAGTTTCCGGATGAAAAACCCTCTACCTCTGTATGAGACTGGCTAACTCACCTTTCATTGAAAGAGACCAGATAAAGGTTCCTCGTCATGGATGAGAATCAAGCCCAGGTCTTTTCGACCAATGGACTTCATGAAGGTTCTACATCCTCTGATGAAATGATCAGATCTAAAACTCTCATTCCTTGCTTGCTCTCCTTTACATGCTACCTGAGATAGTTATCTCTCAAGAACTCAAGAAATTCATTTTCCTTATTCTCAAATGCTGTCTCTTCATTACGTTCTATACCACTACGATTAAAAGCACCTATAATAATTACCTTTGCTTTGTTCACTAATCCACATTGTTTATACTTTTCTTCATCACTACCCTCCACATTCTCAGGCCTATATCAACATCCAACTAAATATGTCTTCCTGTCAATCTCCACATTATACCACACTGCCTCATAACCATTGCCACTCTTTCCCTCTTTCATGTCTATTGTATGTGGACATAATTCCCCTGCTATTATCAGCAGCACTCCTCCCTCCCTTCTTGTCCTTTCTATCCTCGTGAAAAATACTGTATCCTTCCATTTTTATTCCATTAGAATATCATCTTCATTCAGCCATGTTTCACTTATTCCAATGATTTTGGGATGAATAAACTCAATCACTGAAACCATTTTATCTCCCTTATTTCTGATACTTCTGACATTTGTAAACAAACACAGTAATTCATTTTTAGGTTTATAACCAGTCCTATCATAGCCACTTGTTGGTTGTGATTTCCCCACCACACCATCACACTGCCCAATCACCTTTTTCACCACTTACCACATATATCTGCTCAGTCTCAAATTTCCCACCCACATCACAGTATACGCCATCTTCATATGCACATTCACTCTCCTTATGCTATGTCTCCCTGTTTACCCGGGCTTTCTCCATTTCCTGTTCCTCTTGCATTCCCCTTCCCTCTTCATCTCTCACACTGCTACTCTTTCCACTGCCAAGCACTTCTGTCTTTTCAATATCAGTCACCTAATTTTTCATTTCATCTGTTGATTCTGATCTCTTGCACACATCACACACTGTACTACCATCTAGCAACACTTTCTCCAGTGCACTCACTCCAAAGCCATTCAAGTGCAATCCATCATACCTCTATAATTCCATTCTTTCCTCAAACACATGGTATGCTAGCTCTGCTGCATACCATGATTTTGGCTCTCCATCTCAACTCATTATTGTCATATCTTGGCAACACACTGACAACCTTTCCTACTACACTGTTATCTTTCACTCTTCTCAATAACCTCCTAATATTCGCCCTCACATGGTCCTTATGTCCATGTAGTTCATTTGCTACAACTGCCACTAACACTCTTGCTCATTTCTTCCTCATGTCCAACACCTGAACTATTCTACTCATTCTCCCACCCCCAATAGATTTAATAGGATACTATCATCTGCATAGAAAGAACTAAAAACTAAGCTTAATATTTCCCACTTTCCATAATAACATGGTTCTTACAGATTATAAATAATGTTGAGGCAGCATACAAGCCTGTTTTACACAATTTTTCTTAACCTTTTTCTCGACGTTTGCTTAACCTTTGCTTGCACATACTTTTCCTGGAACATTCAATACAGAATTATTAAATTAAAAAAGTTATTATTATTCTTACTAATATTATTATTATATGTTTATCTTTATGGAGTCAAATGGGTATCGCAGAGGACCATGGTACCATTATTTACTCAATAACTAATTATACCTCTCCTTAAACTGATTCACTGATCCACTGTCAGGACACTCATGACTGCCTCTAGCAGTCCATTTCAATCATTCAGCACTCTCCAAGCAAAAAATCTAGTGTCCACACCCTTACTAATCACACTCTGACACAGTTTAATCATGTATTGAAATTTTCCAGTGTGTCAATTTTATAGAACAACCCTTTAAAAAAAGTTTCTATCATGCCCCTTCTCCTCTGCTCTTAACTAAACTTTGCAACCCACATAGCATCAGTCTCTCCTCCTACTTGAGTATTCCACAGACCTTTCACTAGCTTGATCACTCATCTCTGAATCCTCTTTACCATCTTCTGATTCCCAAGAAACCTGACCAAATTTGTGCACAGTACTTAAGATTTAGCCAAATAATATCCTTATAAAGAGAAATAATATCTTCTCTATCTTGTTGTATTCTTCAACATCCAAATACTACTGTCCTGTTTTGCAGTATGCCTCTGAACTTCTCTCTGTCCATCACTCCAAAATGTCTGGTCTCATCAATTTCCCCATCAACAGTACCATCACTGTGATAAGAAATACAGTGACACTCCGAGTTACGTAAGGCATACACTCCGTAACTTGAATTTTACGTAAGTCAAATTTGTAAATTACATACATACAATAAAATATTCAATATCTACTCATACCGATGTCTTACATTAATTTTTTTGCCATTAATCAGATATTTTCCATTTTAATATTTTTTGTTGCCTCACCCATGATTTTGATGCTGTGCATGTTTGTACGTTTCTTGAATCATTTGAATCATCCAGCACGAGCTTTGAATGTACTCTCTGCATCTGTGATGCCACCCTGTTCTTTTAAATCCTTATATAAGGACTTAAATTATCTTTCTCCTGGATAATCAGTAATCTTAACGGTATCCGCTTCTGTGTCAGATCTTCGATCCAGTGAGACAACAATTTCTCCATCTCTGATATCAGGGCCCAGCCTCTTCTTGGTAATAATTGTGCCCTTCAATGCTACCTCACAATGCAAACTTTATCCTTCACTATTGTATTCACTGTCGAAATAGGATGATTTATTCTATCAACAAAAGCTATTGTTAATAGAAATTTCCTGCCTTCATACATATAAATTATTTTCAACCTTTCTTCTAAAGTAATTGCAGACCTTTGTTTTTTAGATTTATTACCAGCACATTCAGTTTTGCATTTGCATTTTAAGGGTAAAAAAACAATGAAACTAGCAGTGATAACAAGTGACTGAGCTAATCGTGCAAGGCATCTACTGCTGTACTGCAATAAGGCTGTCAAAGACGCACCTATGCAAAGCTGTAAACGTGTTTATATGCACTAGTAGATTTATTATGTAACTGTGAATTTATGTAAGTCATGTGTTACATAACTCGGGGTGTAACTGTTTGTAATCTTTTCCCTCCCAAAAGTGCATAAAGTTATATTTTGCAAACAATGTTGTTGTTGTTGTTGTATATGAAAGAACCTATGTGGTATGTGGCATATAAACAAGTCTTTTTATTTTTGTAAATATCAGTAATTTTAGTAATTATTATTTGCAGTGTTTTAGTTATTTTAGACTGTGTAGTTGAATGTGTTTATGATATCGATTAAAAAGCATCTTATATGGTACTTATACACATATTTTATATGTGTATAAGAAAAATGGCAGAATCCTTCATGGGACAAAATGAAAGCTTAAGTGACTGGAGAAACAACTGTTATATGGCACAACAGGAGAAAGAATGAAAAAAAGTGAATAGGGGAAATATGATAGAGTGAGAAACTGAGAGTAAGAAGAAGGTATTGTGCAGAAATTCAGTGATAAGAGGTGTACTTAATGAGAAAGCGATGAAAGTATGTTTAATTGGTGCAAAGATGAGGTATGTTAGTGAAGCTGTTAGTATGCAGTGAGTGAAGATATGAAAGAGTTGCTGATAGAAGCAAAAAAGAATACTGAGAAAATAAATATTGAGTCATGACCCTTCTTCATTCAGTCCTATCATACTAAGGCAGACACAATATTTCCTTTCTCACATGATTCACTGAGAATGAGTAATTCATAAGATTATGCAAGAGGAATGGTGTGTAGTTTATAGCTGTATGGAGTGAATTTGATGGACAAAATGATTATATATGCATGATGTATTGCATTTGAATGGTTTGTATTGGATGTGAATGTTGTTCAGTGTGAGGTTGGAAGGGCAAAATCAGGGAAACTAGAATTACTGGGGTGGGGTGGAGGGACAGGGCAGTGTGTGCGTGCATGTGTGTACAGAAATGATTATGCAATGCCAAATGCAGGTTCACAGGTGTACAATCTGAATGGGTTCATAATGACAGTAAACAAGGATAATTGTGGATATAAGAGGATGCTGAAATGCATGTACATTAATACCAGAAAATATCAGAAATAAAGGAGTAGAGTTTTTGGCAGCTTGGTCAGCTTGACTCAGCCAAAAATTATCAGCATCAGTGAGACCCGTTGACAGAAAATTATATAGTTAGAGGGATAGAATGTAAGGGTTATTGTATTTTCATATAGGTTAATGATAATAGAACAAGAAGAGGAATAAGGGAACATGGTAAGATGGAAATGGAATTTATACAGTTATTAAGGGATAATTACTTGAAACAGCATGTGATGGAGGGGGACTGGGGGTTTGAGAATGTTGGATCTAGTAAAAGTATTAGAAGATGTATTCATAACCAAACTAGACACTCCACCTCTAATTGCTTGGATCTCTGGAATAAATGCATGAAATTCTCCATCAAGAAAGGATTTCTGTTGAACTACAAAACTGATAATTATGAAAGACTTAGACTTTAATTCTTCACACAAGTTCTTTGAAATCTGAGAGATCTTCAAAGAATGTTATGAAGTTCTTCAGATTCAATTCAGTGTCTTAATCAAAATGATGGTCTAAACATTTCAAAATTCTGAGAAATAGTAACCTTGAATTCTTACCAATAATCTTCTATTGCATATTAATTGTAATACCTATCGGCAGTGCTTATATGAACAGTTTTTTTTTTTTGTATATATGTGTATTTTTTTTCATGTATTTATTATACTTTATTTATACTTTCTTTTTTGTTTATTTGTATGTGTGTAGTTATATATATATATATTTTTTCCCCATGTATATTAATTTTTTTGTATATATTTAACTACACATATGCACAACACACTTTTCCCAGTTTGATTTAGTTGGCATGTCTTACATACACTTTTTATTCACTGTACTCAATAATTGTTGTATATTTCTATACAGTTCTATTTGCAATTTTTAAAATTTTGTTTTATTTTTAAGTTAGTAATTTTTTTGTTTAAACCTCTGTACTTTACATGAACAGGTATAGTACAGTGCTTTATAATAAGCTTTGCACTCCATTTCCCTTCAACTATGTTCATTTATAATTATGTTAATAAATATATTCTAAGTTCCCACAGGTTCTTAATAGAACATGGGACTGGCAGAACAGAAGCACTCTGTAACCTTTGCTCATTCCTTTCTGGCTTTTTTGCTCATTCCTTTCTGGCTTTATGTAGCAGTTCCATTTTCTCTTTGTAAATATTTATATCTTAATAAATATTAGTGCTTTATATTAAATTTCTTTTTTTTCTTATTAATTTCCATGTGTAATTGAACTGCCATGCAGATCGATTACACATGGAAATTAGTAATTACAGTTAGTTATTACTTGGCAGTTAGTAATTACACACAATTACTAACTGCCATGCAGGCAGTTTGAAGCAGTGCCATGACTTGGGAAAGGTGTAATATTAGTGATAATAGAGAAGAATGGAGGGGGGGGGGGTGGAGGAGTCATATTGGAGAAGTAAGGTCAGTGGGACTTGTTACAGAAACAGAAATCAGCTAGTGTGTATGGTTACCAATGCTAGAAGTATCTGAAACAAGGGGAATGAAAATGTGGCATTGATAATTCACCCAAAAATTGTTAGAATAAGTGAATGTAGTTGAACGAGGATACCATTCTGACAGGAATAAAGATGGAGGGATGTGTAGTCTTTCATCAAGGCAGACAATGTTGAAAGGGAGGAGGAATGCTGTTGATGATGGCAGAGGAGTTTTGCACATTTAGGATGGAGATGTAAGGAGCAAATAGTGACAGTGGTTTTGAAGCAGTATGGTGTTAAGTGGAGGTGAACAGGATGAAATATTTAGTAGGGTGTTGCTATAGACCTGGTAATGTGGAAGGCAGTGAGAAGGAAATTTATGGAGAAATTGCTCTGGCTAATAAGAAAAGAGTGATCATTATGGGTGATTTCAATTATGATAATATAGACTGGAATGAAGAGACAGTATCTGGAATCAAAGAGGATGCATTTCTTGAATTTTTGTGTTACAACTATCTTAGGCAGTACATAACAAGGATCAAAGGTGTTGGATTTGATGTATCACATCTTCTTTGAGTTGATGAAAGTAACCATGATCACTTGGGTGGTGATCAATGATGATATCTGGACTTTTGTGAGAAAGGGTTATATGTGGAACGATAAGGCTGGTGATTATGACAGACTCAGGAGGCTGCTTATAGCAATATCTTGGAATGAAGAATTGGATGGAAAGGGAATCATTGCTGCTCATGAACTATCTGACAGAGGCAGTGACTGAGTGTATTGAACTTTGAACTTAATTGGTTGATGGACTGAGTCCTTGACTCTTTATCCCTTCATCTGGATTTTAGATTGTGGGTGATGAGATTATTGTGGGTAATTTACCCACTCATTGTGAGCATTAAGACTGTATCAGCTTTCTCTTGCGATGGAGGATTTCGGTTTTATATGTTTGAAATGATCTGAGGGCTTGTAGTCCGCTGCCTGTCGAACTAGCTGATTTGGGTGATTATCCGTGATTGTGAAGAATTTCTCCGCATTGCCTGTCATGTAGGTCTTAATATCTGGAAGATTGGCTTCTTGATGTAACTGGATGTTTCTGATGAACCATGGGGCATTAAATGCCAATCTTAAACATTTATTCTGTATTATCTGAAGTCTGTTGATGTTGCTTTTAGTCGTGTGACCGGTTCTGCTTTACGTCTGGTGAAAAGTACTGCAGAGCTTTTGGTGTACCAATCCTCCAATTCATTGACTGCTCTCTGCAGCTTGATTGTGACCAGGTGTGAACGGAGGGATCTGGCTATAATGATTGTGTCATCGGCATATAGAGCGGCGATAGCTGGGAACAGTTTGGGGAGATCTACCATGTATATGGAGAAGAGTAGGGGAGATAGCAGAGAGCCTTCAGGGACTTCGGCCATGATTCTCCTCTCTGTGGATCTGATACCGTTGAGTTTTATTTTAAATTTTCTGTTATTTAGATATGATTTGATAAGTAGAACTAGTGGTAATGGAATACCAACTTCGTGTAGTTTAAAAATTAGTCCGTTATGCCACACTCTATCAAATGCCTGAGTGATGTCCAGGAAAACTGCACAACAAGAGTGTTGGTGCCATTCATACCCTTGGGTTATATGTTCGATAACTCTGTAAATTTGTAGCGTTGTGGAGTGATATTTCCTAAAGCCGAATTGTTCATATTGAATGACATGGTTGATATCTGTTGCCTCTTGAACCTGTGTGAGAATAGCACGTTTGGCTATCTTATCTATGTATGAAAGAAGGCTGATTGGTCTGTAATTTTCAGGAAACTGTGTATTTTTTCCAGGTTTGGGAATTACTGAGTGTATTCCAAAGGTCAGGAGATTAAATAAGGTAGGTGTAAAATGGATGGCTGAAGAGGTGAAACATGCAATCTTGAAGAAAAAGACATTGTAGATGCAGTATGAGATGAGTTACAATAATCAGTTACATGAGGAATACAAAGAGCAAGAGTAAAGGTAGTGAAAGTGCAGTATGAGCAGCAGTTAGCAAATGAGACTCTCTTATTCATGTCACTAGTCTATTTGCATATAACAGCCTCACATCTGGAATCCTTGCAAATGCCTTGGCATAATACATAAATATATAAGAAGGCTAAATCAAATTATGTGAGGAAATTAGCTAAGTAGGCCAAAGGAAATCCTAAAGAGTTTTTTTTTTCTATATAATGTGTAAGAGGAAGAATGATAACTTTAATCAGTGACGATGGTAGGAAAGTGACAGAAACAGAAGAGAAGGTTGAGATAATAAGTGATCATTAGGAAGTGTACCAGATAAAACATTTCTAGTATATAATGAAGCAGAATCTAGGAGAATGAGATTATTAGACTCATATATTCACAAGAATAAATAACTTTTATTATTGCAAATATTTCAACCAGAAACTAACTGGACATCATCAGTGCATTAGCATAATCACAGGATGAATTTAAAGGTAAAACTAAAATTAAGATGATCCGAAATTAAAAAAAATAACAAAATTTAGATAAATAATTGAATGACTCAGCATTACATTTAAAAAAAAAACACGTAGGGGATCAATCACACTATTGCTTTCCATTTATGAGGAAACTCTTCCAGATTTTGGTAAAAAAAAGGAGTCATTCTGATTTAAGTTTGGGCGGTGTAGAAGTGCTTCCACACTCTCGTTAAATAACTGCTCAAGCCTAAAACCAGTGATGCAAAAGACAAGTATTGGACCAGAGGATATTGTGTTCGGCATCCACTCCATGCTTGGAAAGGACAGATGCTTTAGAGTTAATGTTGTTAACATAAGATATTTGGTCTTGCATTCAGTTTTTGATAGAATGTCCTGTTTGTGCAAAGTACCAGCAGAGGCATTCAGACTGAACCTGATAAACATCAGGAGGAAAGAAGTAGATTGCTGGTCTTTCATGGATGGTAACCAAGAGGAGATTTTGTTATAGGAAAGAATGTAGAGACTAAATTCTATCATCTTAAGATCTTTCCAATTGTCTCCAAGTTGTCTATGATCTATGGGATAGGGACTTGCTCTACACTTTCGGGGTTCTTAGGGGATAGGCTTGTAAGTGTCTAGGATGTGTTTAAACTTCCCCAAGGTGAAGCCATATTTATTTATTTAGCGAATGGCAATCTACATGCAGTTATAAAGGTACATAAGTCAAAATAAATATATAGAAAGTAAGTGACAAACAATTAGAATAAAACAAAGACACTTATACTCTCAACAAACAAAACACTTACAGGTTAATATCAAGTTGTCTGATCCAGTCTATAACAGGTGGTGTCACCTCCAGGAAGTCGTTTCTTTGGCCTGTGTATGCATGAAGACTGCACTCAGTAGAGATGTGGTGGACTGATTGATTCGGGTTCCCGCAGTCACCTTCCGGTGAGGGAATTTTTCCCCACTTGTAGAGAGAGAGCTTGCACATCTTCCATGTCCGGTGCAAATCCTGTTCAGCGTTGTCCAAGTCTTTCGGCTCAGTTCCATACCTGGGATGTTGAGATGATGCCTAGAAGAAAAAAAGTTTGGAGTTGAGCATTGGTATTTATGCTCTACGTTCGCTTCCATTGTTCTTTGGTGTTGTAGTGGTCGTTCTCAGGTGTTTAGCTTCACAGAGAGGGGGCTTTCTTGATTTCAGTCTGTTGAGCTGTAGTTCTAGTATGTCATTGTGTATAGGCAATTCAGTGTTTCTGAATTGAGGTGAAGCCATTTTGCAGTATGATGCATTGGATGATGCTCAGTTTTGGTGAGCTTGGGAATTGGACAGATAACATGTGCTCTGTTGAACAAAGATTTGAGGATGCCTATGGGAAAGGATGACATCCAGGATTAAGTTGAGTCATGGTAAGCTGTCAATTTTGGTTAACAAATTAACTGGAGATACTTCTGAACCTGGCTAAAATCTGACTGTAATTAAAATAAGTTAGGTTAAGATGGGATCAGAGATAATGTGCTTGGTAAATTTTAGTTCATTATCAGATAAAAGTGGAGTGCTTAAGGGTCAAAGCTGTATAACTGAGAGGAGACCTCCACATAGCCTTTAAAGGAATGCGGAGAACCGACCAGGGCTTCTGACCTAATGTCCAATCCTCACCTTCTCGTGGTGCACCCTGTTGGGTATCTACTTTGATACTGAACAAACGAGGATGGGCTGGCAATTTGGGATTTAGCCGACCAAATTGTATTCTTATTGGTTAAACCAAAATAAAAAATGATGGTACAACATGACAAAATTTCATGCCGGCTGGGGCATCGCCCGGTTAAACAAGGTCCCCGTTGTTTTCGCAAGGGAACCAGGGCGAACAGCGAAAAGTCAGCTACCGGAACAATTCTGAAAACACACCCCAACTCAACATCACCAGAGTTAAAGATCGGTACTATCAACGTAAGAAGCCTGAATGGCAAAGAAATGGATCTAGCTGAGGAATTAGATAAGTACCAGATCGACATAATAGGGGTGACTGAAACAAAAAAGACCAAAACTGGTGAAATCTTTCTGAGCAATAAATACAAAATGTTATATTCAGGCAATGACAATCAAGGAAAAGAAGGAGTAGCCATAGTATTCAACACAAAATACGAGGCTAATCTTCTTGAATGGCAGTCAGTCTCAAGTAGAGTAATGTGGGCAAATATGAGAATGGGGAACTGGACAATGAGACTTATTTGTGCCTATGGTCCCACAGAAGGTTCTACTAAGGTAGAAGTGGAGGAATTTTTTGAGGCTTTAGAAAAAGCAACTGACACAATGAAAAAGGAAAAGTTGGTCCTTGTTGGGGATCTAAATAGCAGAGTAGGAAATGATTGTGAGACATACAAAAATATTTTGGGAAAATTTGGAGAAAAGAGCAAAGCTAATAATAATGGCAAATATCTGTTGGATTTCTGCTCAGGACATGGACTGGTTATTACTAACACCATGTTCCAACATAAAAATGTGCACAAATTCACATGGAGAGAAGAGGCTAGGAATAAGAAAAGTCTCATTGACTATGTTATTGTTGATAGTGATGTTTTCTCCCTGGTGCAGGAAACCAGAGTGTACAGAGGATTTGAAATTGGAAGTGATCACTATTTAGTCTTGAGCAGGATAAAATTGAATTTCGCATTGAAAAGAATAACATGTAAGAAAGTTTTAAAGCGAATAAAAGTTGAGCAGCTCTCAGATGTGAACTGTAGACTAAAATACAGAAAGATTATTGAAAAGAAAATGAAAGAGTTTGAGAACAGGAATCAAACCTTGGAGATTCAGTGGCAAACTCTGAAGAAAACATTGATTGATTCTGCCAGAGAGGCATGTGGTGAGATTGTGTGCAAGAATAAAAAAATCAGAACTCCCTGGTGGACACAGGAAGTTAAAGAGGCAGTGAAGGAAAAGAAGAAAGCATATCAAAAGTTCCTGGCAAATAAGTCAGCTTTTACTCTTACAGAATACAGAGACAAATGTAAGAAAGCTAAACAGTGTGTAAAACTAACTAAACAAAAGTCATGGGAGGACTTTGGCAAGAATATAGAAAATAAATATCAAGAAGGTGGCAAAATATTCTGGAGGTTGTTGAAGAAGCTTAGGAATGGAGGAAAGAGTGCTGTAAAAGGAATTAGAGATGATAAAGGTGACATGAAAACAGGAGAAAAAGATATCCTTGAAGTATGGAGTAATTACTTTAAAAAACTGCTAAATGAAACAAGCAGTGATGACAGCACAGCGATAAAAAACACTGACCAGGCATGCAGTCAGGATTACATATCCATACTTGTAGTAGAAAAAGGCATCAAAGGCTTCAAATGTGGAATGGCAGCAGGAGTAGATGATATCCGACCAGAAATGCTGAAGTATGGTGGTATAAGAGTCTTACAGTGGCTGCACTTCATAGTTCAGAAAGCCTGGACAGAGGGACGAATTCCGATGATTGGAGTAGAGCTCTCATAGTACCCATATATAAAAAGGGAAATAAAACTGAATGTGAGAATTACAGAGGTATTTCCCTACTGAGTGTTCCTGGCAAGATCTATGCAAGTATACTTGAGAAACGGTTGAGAAGAATTGTTGAAGAAAAGCTTGGTGAAGAACAAGCTGGATTCAGGTCAAATAGAGGCTGTCAGGATCAGATCTTCACTTTACGACAAATAGTCGAGAAAGCATGGGAATATAACAAAGATCTGTTTTTAAGTTTTGTCGATTTGGAAAAGGCATATGACAAGGTGCCAAGAGAGAAGCTATTCAATATGCTGCAGTTATGGTGTCAATGGGGCATTATATCAAGCAATACTTAGTCTTTATTTGAGTTGTAAGTCAGCAGTTAGAATTGAAGGAAGTACAGGAAGATGGTTTAATGTTAAATCTGGTGTGAGACAAGGATGTACATTATCCCTTCTGTTATTCATTATCTATATGGATCACATTATGAAGGAATGTAGTATTAAACCTGATATCAAAATTGGAGTTGTTAATATCAGCTCTTTGCTTTATGCGGATAACGTTATACTTCTAAATAAATCCGCTACAAGTCTGCAAGATTCTCTGACTAAATTGAATAGCTGTTGTAATAGATATGGTATGAAGGTCAGCAATAAAAAGACAAAGACAATAAAAATAGGCAGAATCATTGAAAATTTCAACTGTGTTGTGAATGGAGAACCTGTGGAACAAGTAAAACATTTCACTACTTAGGCACGATTTTTACTGAAGATGGTAAATTAAATATAGAAATAGACAACAGAATCAGCAAAGCTGGTACGGTGGGAAGTCAATTGAATAAATTCATATGGAATAAGAAAGAAATTAGTCGGAACACTAAATTAGCTGTATATAAGACAGTGTTCAAACCAGTTTTAACTTATGGATCTGAGAGCTGGGTCAGAAGTAAAACACTTGACCAAAGACTAGAGACCGCAGATATGAGAGTCCTGAGAAAGATTAGAGGTGTGAACAGATGGCATCAATAAACTTTCAACATTCGGCATCAATGGCAATATCATATTAAAAATGAGGATATTAGGAAAGAACTTGACATTGTCAGCATCCAGGAATGCGTTAGCAGAGCTAATCTTAGGTGGTATGGTCACTTAAATAGAATGGGAGAGGAAAGATTAGCAAAACAAGTGTTCTCTGCCAGGTTGGCAGGAAAACGACCCAGAGGAAGACCAAGGTATAGGTGGATTGATACGGTACAAAGTGCCTTAGATAATAGAAATATAAGATCTGATAATGTTGGAGTCTTGACAAGTAACAGACTGATTTGGAGGAAAATTGTAGATAGGAAGTTAGTAATGATGTAATT
This sequence comes from Typopeltis vanoorti, assembly GCF_054136105.1. Lineage (NCBI taxonomy): Eukaryota > Metazoa > Arthropoda > Arachnida > Uropygi > Thelyphonidae > Typopeltis > Typopeltis vanoorti. The sequence continues at coordinate 26,335,009 of NC_143564.1, read as the reverse complement.
TTTTCATGTAGTACTGTCATATCCTGTACACCCCTTGAGGGTACATGGCAGGAATTTGATGATGATGATGATGATCAGATAAAAGTGAGCATTCCACAGACTGAATCCTCGACAGCCTTAACCTGGCATTAATAAGATGCTGGACTCCATTGCTGTAAATATATGGCTAATCCTATTGAAGCTATACCTGTGGTTAGATGCATGGCCATGTCATGCTTCACGTGCATTGAAAACTGAATGCCTTTAGGTTCTTAATGTAGGATGATGACTGAATGCCTCTAAGCCAGAATCTCATCTAGCCACTGCATTGATACTGTTCGTACTTTGCACATTGAAAGACAATACTATCTGGAGCTGCTTTCGTACTGTTATGATGTGATTGCCTCGGGCAATGAGGCCCCTAAAATGGGAACATTAAGGCAGCCATTCAGGTGTGATATGCAGGCATCAAATCATTCTCAGGCAACTTAAGTACTGGTGTAGGCATCATGCCTGAAATCCACCATACTGTGATCTATTTAGTTTCATCCTCTGACCTGACCTACCATCTTCCTCATATGCATAAACAAACTTCTCTCATTAACCATAAATCCTATCCAAGTTTTGCTGATGATGTTACTCTCCATTCCTCCTGCTCATACAACAACCTTGCACTTCTCAAGCTTCAATATTATCTTGAAGGGATAACACTGCATAAATCCTTTGCTGGGATGATGACAACTTGGTTGCCTTCAATGCTTCCTAAACACAATATTGCCTTTTTTTCTCATAATAAAAACATTTTTTCTTCTCCTCTTATCTTAGATAATGCTCAGTTAACAGTCAAGAGATATCTCTTCTCAGACTGACACTTACTCCTAACTTTTCTCGTATAAACACATTACTTCTATAGCATTCTTGGTTTCCAAAAACTCTGCATTATTCTTTCTCACTCAAGATGTTACTTTTCATTTGTTCTATTACTAACTTCATACAAATTCCAAATCTGCATGACTTTAGATTTCCACCCTCACATATAAGGCAGTGCATCAAAAGTCTCTCTCTAAAAATTCTATATGCTGTTCAGAAGAGGTAATTTTAATTAATTGATGACCCTCTCTTCAGTCATTGTCTCACAGACAGTCACTGTATTCTGTGTCTTCTATAGACCTTTCCATGGATGCTGTTCAGCAGAACTGGCATCCATCATGCCCCCCCCCCCCCCATTTTTTCTAAACTAACAGTAACACAAGCAGTACCTGCTCAATATCCTTTTTTATACAGTTTGAATTGCTGACTCACCGCACCTGCTACATCTGTTGATCATTTATTCCATCCACCTCAGCTCTGTGAACCTGCCTTCCCCCATGAAGCATTCCACAAAGACTACAATTTCCATCTATCAAAAGGAATATTGACAGATTGCTTTTCTCTCAACCTCTATTCACACATGGCAATGATTTGCTATAGGCCTTCAAGCCACTCATGTGTGAGGGTGTTTTATATATAAAACAAAGCAGTGGTGAAGAGTAGCATTTTGTATGAGAGTGGTAGATGATTGGAATGTGTTACCTGATTGTATGGTGAGTGTGCCAATAGTGAATGTATTTAAGACATGAGTTATATATGTGGCAGTGTGACTTCCAATGATGAGTCTTTTGAATCCATAGCAGTCTGATGATAATAATAATAATAATAATAATAATAATAATAATAATAATAATAATAATAATAAATTCAGTGCTTATATCTAAATCACAATTTATAATTATGTTTTAGGTTGTCAGTTTTAGATGATGATATCTTTGGGCATGATTTCATTGGTGAAGCAAGAGTAACTCTTAAAAGATTACGACCAAACCAAGTTAAACATCTCAATGTTTATTTGGATAAAGCTTTACAGGTAAGACTTAATCATATTAGCAGGGAGTGCACTGAATCAATTTAGGCTAAGTTAGTGATGATAAAAGAAGACCTGCTGCAGGAGTTTAGGAAGCTATTGATATCCTTGGATGTTTGATTGTATATATATATATATATATATATATAGATAGATAGATAGATAGATGTATGGAACTTGACAAGTATTATAATTCTCAGACCTCCATGGAGTAAAAACTCATTATGGGAGGCCTCCTGCCATAACCACATCTATGATACGGGGCATCCCTGGAAGTTACGAAAGGAAACTGTGAGAAAGAGGGTGAGGAATGGTTTCTTTGCATGGAGGGTGATTGAGCCATGAACCATGGTTCTCGCTCTCACCACTCCATCAGGCAATGCATTGATAGAGTGGTGAGAGCAAGAACTGTCAATGCATTTAAGGAGTGGTATGATAGACTTTGTGTTTCCTAGGAGGGACCTCCCTCGATGAGTCTTGATAGACTTGTGTTTTTTAGAAAGGACCTCCCACGATGAGTCTTTTGACTTCATGGAGGCCTGAATAATAATAATAATAAATAATAATTATACTGCACCTTAAATACATTCATGTTCTCTGCAGACACCACACTCTCAGAATATGCATTCCAATCATTCACCTCTCCATGCAAAAAAAAAAAAACCTCCTTCTCACTCCTTTGTTCATGCTCTCCTTATACAGTTTCCAGGGATGACATCTTGTTTTCCTCCCCACCTCTCAACATTCTCTGAAAAACCTCCTCAACATTAATTTGATAAGAACTGCTTACAAACTTATACATGACTAAACAAACACATGTAATAACCACAGTAATAAGTTTTAATACTTAAATATTTCATCCTAAATATCATACAGTTAATGTTTGGCCAAAAATTATTGCGATCACTGAGACGTGGTTGACAGAAGGGGATATAAAAACTGCAATAGAAGTCGCTGGGTATAGCATTTTTCGTCAGGATAGGAGGGGAAAGCGTGGTGGTGGGGTGCTGCTTATGATAAGTGATGACCTATGTCCTCTAAGAGTGGAGAATTTGGAAGGAAGTGAGACAAATGATTTTGAGAGCGTATGGTGTGAGGTAGAGGTAGGCAAGACAGGATATTTAGTGGGGTGTTGCTACAGACCCAGGAGCACAGAGGATGGGGACCAGGAGATGTTTAGACAGCTAAGTTTGGCAAGTGCAAAAAGAATGATTGTTATGGGAGATTTTAACTTCAGTAGTATAAATTGGAGAGAGGAAGATGCATGTAACAATAGGGGAATGGAATTTCTAGAATTCTTGAGGGACAAATGTCTTAGGCAACATGTAACAGAGGGAACAAGAGGTTCAAAAATTTTGGATTTGGTTATAGCATCAGAAGAGTTGATAATAACTGAGTTGACGTCTCTCCCACCTGTTGGAGAGAGTGACCATATGGTGTTGACATGGAAAATGAATAGACATGCAGGAGTATCAAAGAGACGGGAACTTATGTGGAATTATAAGGCAGGTGATTATAATAGTCTTAGACGTCAACTTCGGGAAGTTTCATGGAGGGAGGAATTGGACGGCCGGGATATCACCAGTGCATGGGAAATTGTGAAAGAATATTTGTTATCAGCAATGGTAAGTTGTATACCACGAGTGAAGAAGAGGGCGCAATTTGGAGTAAAGTGGATGACAAACAACATTAAACAGGAACTGCATGCGAAAAAGAGGCTATGGAAGAGATATAAGGAGACAGGTGAAGAGAGGATGGGTGAAGAATATAAGACACAGGCCAGAAGAGTGACTGGTGTGGTAAGGAAAGCGAAACTGGAATATGAGAGGAGATTGGCCCTAAGATCCAAAGAAAATCCTAGGGAATTTTTTAGCTATGTGGCCAGTAGGAGGAGAAATGACTGTGGAAGAATGATATTGTGGGATAAAAATGGGAATAGAGTGACTGATGCAGAGGACATAGTGAAACTGTTCAATGAACACTTTATTGGAGTATTTCATCCTAGAGGAGTCAGTTTTAATGCTAGAGGGATAGGACTGGTACGAGGTCTGGAGGTACAGGAGGAGAGTGTGTTTCAGATACTGAGTACTCTGGATGTCAGTAAAGCTGTGGGACTGGATAGTATTTCGCCACGAGTTTTGAGAGAATGTGCTAGCGAATTGACAATACCTTTAACGTGGCTTTACAATGAAAGTCTGGCTTTGGCAAAGGTGCCCAGGGAATGGAAGGAAGGTAAGATAGTGCCATTGCATAAGGGTGGTAACAGACTGGAAGTGTCTAATTATAGGCCAGTCTGTGTGTCATCAGTAGTTGTTAAGATCTTGGAGAAAGTAGTGAGGGACCGTGTACAGCATTGGGCAGATGAGGGTAATGTTATCTGTGAGAATCAACATGGATTTGTGAAAGGACGTTCTTGTTTTAGCAATATGCTAGCCTTTTATAATAAAGTTACAAGAGCATTAGATGAGGGAAAGGCATATACTGCAATTTTCTTAGACTTGGCGAAGGCATTTGACAGGGTGCCACATGATAAGCTGATATTTAAGTTGCAGCACATGGGTCTGGATGTCAGATTGGTCAACTGGATTCAGGATTGGCTGTCTGATAGGTATCAGAGAGTTGTGTATGGTGGAGCAGTTTCCAGGAGGCAGAGGGTTACAAGTGGGGTCCCACAGGGCTCAGTACTAGGACCTATATTGTTTAACCTTTATATCAATGACATAGCCAGTGGATTGCAGGGGGATATTCAGTTGTTTGCGGATGATGCGAAGCTGGGAAGGATTATTAGTAATAGCGCAGATGTGGTAGCCCTGCAAGAGGATTTAAATAAGCTAGATAGATGGGCAAATGAATGGGAGAATGGGGGTATCAGTTTAATGCAGCAAAATGTAAGGTCTTGAGGTTTGGGAAACATCGATGGGATGCTGCATACTCTATGGGAGGAGTTATACTGGAGGAAGTAGGGGAGACAAGAGATCTGGGGTTGATGATTGATAGAAACCTGAAGTTTAGGGGACATATTGCAAAGGTGGTGAAGGTAACACAGAGGATTGCTGCTATTATGAGAAGGACACTGACCTGCAGAGATAAGAGGGTTATCATTCCATTGTATAAGTCTCTGATCAGACCACACTTGGACTATTGTTCTCAGATTTGGTCCCCAGGATTTGAAGGGGATAAATTAACTGTGGAAAGGATACAAAGACGGATGACAAAGATGGTTTCAGGACTGTACAAGGATAGTTATGAGGATCGGCTGAGAGAATGTGGACTGCAGAGTTTGGTGGATAGAAGAAGGAGAGGTGATATGATTGAGACTTTTAAACTGTTGAGAGGTGGTTACAGGGTTGACACTGGGGAGTTCTTTCGCTTGGTTGATCAGCGGGAAGGAGTGATGACAAGAGGGCATCCCTGGAAGTTACGAAAGGAAACTGTGAGCAAGAGGGTAAGGAGTGGTTTCTTTGTGTGGAGTGTGGTTGAGCCGTGGAATGCATTGCCTGATGGAGTGGTGGGAGCGAGAACGGTCAGTGACTTTAAAGAGTGGTATGATAAACTTTTTGTTTCTCAGGGGGGGACCTTCCCTCGATGAGTCTTGACAGACTTTATGTCTTAGGAAGGACCTCCCTCGATGAGTCTTTTGACTCCTTGGAGGCCTGAATAATAATAATAATAATAATAATAATAAATAATAATAATAATAATAATTCAAACAATACTAGGAATAAGATACAGTTAGGGCACATGATTATAATGGAATCCCATTATGCGTGCAGTAGCATGTTATAGAATTAAATTAAAAAATATCTGGAAGGGAAAAAAATAAAAAAAAATAGATTGCATTCAAATAAGATAACATATATAAAAAAAATAATTTTACACAATTTTATATGACAATTTCCCATACTTCAGGAATAGGAAGAAAGTCATTACAGTTTAGATTTGGTCTGTGAAGTAGGGCTTCAGCACTTTCTTTATATAAACGTTTATGTTTATATAAAGACCTATGTAGAAGTTTGGTCTTTTTCCAATGAATCCTATGGTTTGGGTTTACAACTCCGTGTTGTGCGAGGCCAGATTTCTACAGTTTGATAAGACGGATATGGTCTTGATGTTCCCAAATGCATTTATAAACAGATCTACCTGTCTGTCCATAGTAAGACAATTTACAGGAGCATGGAACCTGATATACACCAGGTAGCATCAGAGGTGAGAGTTTATCTTTAGGAGAAGGTAACAAGTTATAGATCTCTGGTTGATTGGTTTGTAGGTAGTAGCAAGTTTGTATTTCTTCATAATTTTTGAAAGGCGTTTGAAGATGCCTTTGACATAAGGTATGATAATCCTATGGGCTTGTTCTTGTCTAGGTTGATGTGTGGGGAAGTGACTGATGATTTTTTGAGTTGTTTTAAGATTGTATCCATTTAGTATGGCTGTATTTTTTATTATTTCCAATTCTTTGTTTAGAGATTCTTCAGAGGAGCAGAATCTGTGTGCTTTGGTTACTTGGTTACTAATGATTTAATGATGCCAAATTTCTGAGATGGATGATGAGCAGAAGAATTGTGAATGTAGCAAACTGAAAATGTCAGCTTGCAATAGACAGAAGTGGAGAGGGAACCATCTTTGTTTCTTTAGATGTGTAAATCCAGAAAGGAGATACCCTGTGGAGATTCTTTTTCTAGTGTGAATTGGAGGCAAGGATGAAGAAGGTTTATTTTATCTAGTTCTTGTTTGGAATGACCCCAGACAGCAAAAACGTCATCAACATATCGTAGCCAAATTTTTGGTTTGGATTTAAACGTGAAAATTTTTTCTTCAAGGTATTCTAGAAACATGTTGGCTAAGTTTGGTGATAAGGGAGACCCCATCGCTGTTCCTTCCTCTTGCTTGTAAATTTTCTCTTTCCAAGTGAAGTAACTGGATGTAATAACAAATTTCAATAATTCAACAATATCAGATGGAAATTTTTGAGTTAACAAGTCTACTATTTCCTTATGGGGAATATTAGTGAAGAGGGAGACAATGTCGAAGCTAATTAGCATGTCAGTTTCCAACAGTTGAATGTCTTTTATTTTTGTGTGAAACTCTGTTGAATTTTTAATTGATGAGGCTGAGCGGCCTATGTGAGGATGGAGAAGGTTAGATAAAAATCTTGATAATTTGTAAGTCGGGCTGCTAATAGAATCCACAACTGGTCTGAGTGGAACATTATTCTTGTGAAGCTTAGGTACACCGCATATTCTAGGATGCCTAGCATGGTATGTCCTGAGTTTTTTTATTGTTTCTTCATCTAAGGAAGTGGTTTCATCAAGTAACTTGTTGAGTTTCTTGAGCAGTCTTTCTGTAGGATCATAATCAAGTTTGGCATATGTATTTCGATCTCAGAATAGTCAATTCATTTTGCGGTTATATGATATGGTATCTAGAACTACAGTGGTATTTCCCTTGTCGGCTCTGGTAATGATTATGTTCTTATTATGTTTTAAGGAGGTAAGAGCTTTCAATTCTGATGGTGGGATATTCAAGTCCGAAGGTTTGGCATCATAGATTATTTTGGCTATTTCGAAATGAATTACAGTGGTTATTACATGTGTTTGTTTAGTCATGAATTTTCCACAGGTTTCATTGTACAATAAAGCTTATACATGTCTATCATATTAGTCCTACTTCTCCTATCCACTAGACTGTAAATTACATCTTCTCAACCTTTCTTCATAACTCAACATTTCAAAAACCAGAAATCACCTTACTCAATTGCCTATGGACCCTTTCCAATACTACTTTATCCTTTTGAAAACCAGGTAAACAAATCTGTGCTCAGTAGTCCATGTGTAGCCTAATCGAGGCCTTGTACAAAGGAAATAGAATCTCTTTACTTTTCCCTATCCACTATCACACCCAGATCTCTTATTTCCTCTTTCCTCCAATATATCCCCACCAAGTGTATACTCTGCATCCCATCTTTGTTTTCCAAATTTTAAAACCTTACACTTTTACAACATTGAACTGGTAACCCCACTCTCCTCTGCCACCCATTCACTCAATCTATTCAAGTCCTCTAATAAAGCGACAACATGATCTCTACATCTCATACTTCCTCCCAGCTTTGCCTCATTTGCAAACAGCTGAATAATTCCCATTCTAACTTTCTCCGATATCATTAACATACAGATTAAAAAGTAATTACCCTAAAGACCAATCTAATAGAAAAGCTTCGGTGTTGAACATTATTCATAACTGATTTTAATGGTATTAACAACACAAAATGAAATATATCTTAAAAAAAAAATTATTAACTGACATATTTCACTGAATTTCAAATCAGCATCTTCATAGCACAAAGTAGCATGTTATACACAATGAGTAAGTTAAACATTTCAAATTATACAGACAAAAACATGCAATTTACAAAGTCTAGTGAATGAAGAAGAGGGGGTGATATAATAGAGATCTCGAAGATAGTAAGTGGCTGCTATAGGATCAATTTGAAAAGGTTTTATGAAAATGATGGGAGATGAGGGGAGAACCAGAGGTCATCCCTGGAAGCTGTATAAGGAGGGTGTGAGTGGGGGGGGGGGGTAAGAGGCAGGTTGTTTTGCATGCAGAGTTGTGAATGATTGGAATGCCTTGCCTGAGAGGATGGCATCTGCAGAGATTTTGAGTGTGTCTAAAGATGTGGTATAATGAGCTGCATGAATAAATATAGACAACAGGACTGATATTATTACCCAAAACCTTTTCAAGGCTCACTGGAAATAGCTGGTACCAGAGAACACAACACAAAATTTCTGAAGAAACGAGATGCATTATGAAGAAACAAAGAGAAATGAAACAATCTGACAACCTAACAAATAAAATTGAATATTTTGGATGTTTTTCCACTTGGTTATACTATAAATATACTATAAATTAAAGATACCAAAAAATTATATACTTGGTTTAATCCTTTATCCAAGTATAAGCAAACAAGTTTGTGCATGAACAATTTTCAGGACTGGGACAACTCGTATAGAGAAGATAATGACTTGACATCACTTGCCTTAGTATCCCATAATGTACATTATGGGATACTAAGGCACATAATGTAAAGACTATCTCCTTGTGGACATGTACAAGCTACACATTATGGGAAGGGTCACCATCCATACCGGTTTCAACCATTAGCTTCTTTATACGAGTTGCTCCAGCCCTGAAAATAGTTCAAGCTCAAACTTCTTTGCTTACACTTGGATAAAGGATTAAACCAAGTATATAATTTCTTAGTATATTTAATTTATAGTATAACCAAGTGGGAAAATGTCCAACAAATTTCTCTAATCCAGATAATTGCGCTAATAACTTATTATTTTAATGATAAGATATTATTATTATTATTATTCTTCAGGTCTCCATGGAGTCAAAAGACTTATTGCGAGAAGTCATTCCTAGGAAACACAAAGAATATGAAGACTCATCGTGGGAGGTCCCTCCTAGGAAACACAAAGTCTATCATTCCACTCCTTAAACTCATTGACCGTTCTCGCTCTCACCACTCTATCAGGCAATGCATTCCATGGTTCAACTACCCTCCATCCAAAGAAACCATTCCTCACCCTCTTGCTCACAGTTTCCTTTCGTAACTTCCAGGGATGGTCCCTTGTCATTACTCCTTCTCGCTATTCAACCAAGCGAAAGAACTCCTCAGTGTCAACCCTGTAACCTCTCAACAGTTTAAAAGTCTCAATCATATCACCTCTCCTTCTTCTATTCATCAAACTCTACAGTTCCGTTTCCTTCAGCCGATCCTCATAACTAACATTGTACAGTCCTGAAACCATTTTTGTTATCTCCCTTTGTACCCTTTCCACAGTTAATTTATCCCCTTCAAATCCTAGGGACCAAATCTGAGAACAATGGTCTAAGTGTGGTCTGATCAGGGTCTTATACAATGGAATGATAACTCTTTTATCTCTGCAAGTCAGCATCCTTCTCATTATTGCAGCAATCCTCTGTGCTACCTTCACCACCTTTGCAATATGTCCATTAATTTCAGGTTTCTATCAACCACCAACCGAAGATCTCTTCTCTCCCCAAACCTCAAGCCCTTACATTTTGCTGCATTAAACCGAGACCCCCATTAATTTGCCCATCTGTCTAGCTTATTCAAATCCTCATGCAGGTTTGCTTATTTAAATCCTCTACCATCTGCACTATTACTAATAATCCTTCCTAGCTGCACATCATCTGCAAACAGTTGAATATCCACCTACAATCCACTGACAATGTCATTGATATAAAGGTTAAACAACATAGGTCCCAGTAGTAGGCCCTGTGGGACTCCACTTGTAACCCTCTGCCTCCTTGAAATTGCTCCACCATACACAACTCTCTGATACCTATTGGACAGCCAATCCTGAATCCAGTTGACCAACCTGACATCCAAACCCATGTGCTGCAACTTAAATATCGCTTATCATGTGGCACCCTGTTAAATGCCTTTGCTAAATCCAAGAAAATGGCAGTATATGCCTTTCTCTCATCTACTGCTCTTGAAACTTTATTATAAAAGGTTAGCATATTACTAAAACAAGAGCATCCCTTCACAAATTCATGTTGACTCTCACAGATAACATTATTCTCATATGCCCAATGCTGTATACAGTCCCTCACTAATTTCTCCAAGGTCTTAACAACTACTGATGACACACAAACTGGCCTATAATTAGACACTTCCAGTCTGCTACCGCCCTTATGCGATGACACTACCTTCCATTCCCTGGGTACCTTTCCTGTAGCCAGACTTTCATCGAAAATCCAGGTCAAAGGAGCTGTCAGTTCTTTAGCACATTCTTTCAAAGCTTGTGGTGAAACACCATCCAGTCCCACAGCTTTACTCACATCGAGAGTATTTTGAACACACTCTCCTCCTGCACCTCTAAACCTAGAACCTGCCCTATCCCTCTAGTATTAAAATTGACTCCTCCAGGATGAAATACTCCAATAAAGTGTTCATTGAACAGTTTCACTATGTCCTGCGCATCAGTCACTCTATTCCCATTTTTATCCCACAATCTCATTCCTCCACAATCATTTCTCTTCCTACTGGCCACATAGCTAAAAAATTCCCTAGGATTTTCTTTGGATCTTAGGGCCAATCTCTTTTCATATTCCAGTTTCGCCTTCCTTACCATAATAGTTACTCTCCTTGAATGTGTCTTGTATTCTTCATGCATCTGCTCTTCACCTGTCTCCTTATATTTCTTCCATAGCCTCTTTTTCACATGCAGTTCCTGTTTAATATTCCTTGTAATCCACTTTACTCCAAATTGTGTTCTCTTCTTCACTTGTGGAATACAGCTTACTATTGCTGCTAACAAATATTCCTTCACAATTTCCCAAGCACTAATGATATCCGGGCCTTCCAATTCCTCCCTCTATGAAACTTCCCCAAGTTGATGTCTAAGACTACTATAATCACCTGCCTTATAATTCCACATACGTTCCCATCTCTTCCCTAGACTCCTGCCTGTCTAAGCAAGTTGAATAGACTCCTGCATGTCTATTCATCTTCTAAGTCAAAACCACATGATCACGCTCTCCAACTGGTGGGAGAGATGTCATCTCAGTTATTATCAACTCTTCTGATGCTATGACCAAATCCAAAACTATTGAACCTCTTGTTCCCTGTGTTACATGTTGCCTAACACATTTTTCCCTCAAGAATTCTAAAAATTTCATTCTCTTATTGCTACATGCATCTTCCTCTCCCCAATTTATACTGCTGTAGTTAAAATCTCACATAATAATCATTCTTCTTGCACTTGCCAAGCTCAGCTGTCTAAACATCTCCTGGTCCCCACCCTCTGTGCTCCTTGGTTTGTAGCAACACCCCACTAAATATCCTGTCTTGCCCGCCTTGTACCTCACACCATATTCTTTCAAAATCATTAGTGTCAGTACCTTCCAAAGCCTCCACTCTTAAATGACATAAGTCATCACTTATCATAAGCAGTACTCCACCACCACGCTTTCCCTTCCTTCCTGCCGAAAAATGCTGTACCAAGCAACTTCTGTTCCTGTTATTATATCCTCTTCTGTCAACCACGTCTCACTGATCCCAATAATGTTTGGCCAGGCTGATACTATCTGCACCACCAATTCCTCTCCCTTATTCCGGATACTCCTAACATTAGTATATAACATATAAATGCCATTGTTTCTATACCCAGCATTATTCCCTCTAGACTCCACTGGGCTCAGTGTTACCTGATGTCATCCCCCTTCTCCCAAGTACCCATTTCCACAAGAGACCACCCCTACTACCATCCAACCTGGGCCTTCTAGTTTCCCTGCATTGACACACCGACTCATTCAGAACAGCAATCTCTCTAGATACCTATGTCCTTCCTCATTCAAATTCAAGCAGTCTCTCGCATACAATTCCTTTCTGTTTTCATATGCCCTGCAAGCTTCCACATATTCCAATCCTCTCTTCTAACACATTCTAGCTATTATGCTATTCAGTATTACTGCTCTTCTGCTCAGCTCATCACTATCATACCTAGGCAACACGCACACTATCTTTCTTCTCTGCATCCTCTTTCATACAACCTCAAGCAAGAATCTCATATCTCTTGCTGCCCAATTTACATTACCTCTCAAGTCATTTGTTCCTACCATTACAATCATCTCATTCACCCTTTCACTCTTCTTAATTGCCATAGCCACAATTTCTATCATTCCTCCAGGCAAACACTCCTCACGCATCCTATCTTGTACACCATGGATCATTGAGTCCCCCATACATTACACCTCTTACCACCCTGATCCTCAATTGTTCACATGCATCCATCACTCTCTCTCTCCCTTCTAACACTTTCTCTCTGTGTTCCCCTACTTACCTGCCTTCCTGACATCACTCTATCCCTGGTTCCACTGCTTCTTCCCATTCTTCTCATTCCCTCTCTCCTACTGTTTCCATTCTCTTCTCTTCTCTTCTATCATTCCCATATCTCTCTCTCATTCCCTCTCTTCCACTTATCCTGTTCTCTCCTCTTCTATCATTCACATAACTCTCTCTCATTCCCTCTTCTCCACTTATCCTATTCTCTCTTCTTCTATGATTTGCATAACTCTCTCTCTCATTCCCTCTCTTCTGCTGTTCCTATTCTCTTCTCTTCTACCATTCTCGTAACTCTCTCTCATTTCCTCTCTTCTACTCTTCTTATTCTATCATTCCCATAACTCTCTCTCATTCCCTCTCTTCTACTCTTTCTATTTTCTCCTCTTCTATCATTCCCATAACTCTCTCTCATTCCCACTCTTCTACTGTTCCTATTCTCTCCGCTTCTATCATTCCCGTAACTCTCTCTCACTCCTACTCTGATTCGCCTTGCATTCGTCTCTTCCATTCGCCTAATCTCATCTTTCACAGTTCTCATCTCATTCCTTAGATATTCCACCTGCTCTTTCAGCTCATCTATCTCTCTCTGCAAATCAGCCACTCTTATTTGCCATTCATACCCCCAATTGAGATCATCTCCAAAAACTTCATAATCGTTCATCCTTTCCATACTCCCCACTCTCATTATTTTATTCATATTTCTCTCGCTCTCTATCATACCACTCATCTCTCTACATGGAGAATCTCACGCCCCTGACTCAACGAGGTCAGTTACAGTCATCTCTTACTCATCAAGTTCTTCCCATTGCCTGCATTTTGCGCATATATGTATTTACCCTTCTCTCACCTGCCACATATACAACCACCGACCACCGGGATGCATACATTCCACAAGTCCCACATGCTACAAAATCTCATATGACATCATGCAAAACGGAGTCCTTAAATGGGGGAAGACCTGGTGATATGATTTGCAATTTTAACTGCCGCTGCCACCATTATTCAAAATAGTGTCGAGGAACTATTACAACTAAACACTAAATAAGCATGAGGGAGTATAACTATATAAGTAAAAGTACAAACAAATACAAACAAAACATTTAAGTATACTAAATATAAATAAAAGTAAATAATGAAATCTTATGTTATCTTCATCTTCTCTTCCACCGTTATGCATCCAATTCTGACCTTGTCTTCTTGGTAACCAAATTACATAATATAGCGACAACAACTTCAAAAACAACCACTGAAGTAAACTCATATTCCAGAAAAACAATGTAGCAGAAATCTTGACAGAAGTCAGATTATTCACCAATTAAAAATATACTTTTTTCAGCACAGCTCAAATTCCCTGCCATGTTCTCTGGCTACTCTAGCACCCTCCAAGTGATGGTCAAAAGGTTGAATTCCAGATAACTGAAGTAGATCTCTCAACTGGGTTAAAAACAGCTTTCACTGTTCAATTTTTTTAGGCAATTACTCAAACCAAACAAATGACACCCTTTCATACTCTTGCTTTAATCTCAGTAGATACTTTGGATCCATTGTCAGAAGAAATAACCAAGTTCTATATTATATGAAAATATGTTCTATACTCATATGAAAATATGACTTCTTCATTACTTAAACCTTAGGATCACCTCTGGGTCTGGCTCCCACTGATGAGACCTGAGTAAAGGTTGAAAGCAGTATGAGTAGTGACCCTCCCATAATGCATAACTTTGTCCATGTTCACAAGGAGATGTGCTTTGCATAATGGGATACTAAGGCAAGTGAAGTGATGTGAAGTCATTAGCTTCTTTATATGAGTTGCCCTAGTCCTGAAAATAGTTCAGGCACACTTGGATAAAGGATTAAACCAAGTATATAATTTCTTGGGATCTTTAATTTATAGTATAACCATTTATTTATATCAGTGGAAAAATGTCTAACAACTTTCTTTGATCTAGAATATTTTAATAATAAAGTCTGAAACCATTTGGCTACTCTTATATGAAAATATGACTTATTATTATTATTATTATTCAGGCCTCTATGGAGTCAAAAGACTCATTGTGGGAGGTCCTTCCTAAGAGCATAAAGTCTGTCAAGACTCATCGAGGGGAGGTCCCCCTAAGAAACACAAAGTCTATCATACCACTCCTTCAACTCATTGACCGTTTTCGCTCTCACCACTCCATCAGGCAATGCATTCCATGGTTCAACCACCCTCCATGCAAAGAAACCACTCCTCACCCTCTTGCAAACAGTTTCCTTTTGTAACTTCCAGGGATACCCTCTTGTCATCACTCCTTCCCACTGTTCAACCAAGCGAAAGAACTCCCCAGTGTCAACCCAGTAACCACCTCTCAACAGTTTAAAAGTCTCAATCAATCATATAATCAATCATATCACCTCTCCTTCTTCTATCCACCAAACTCTGCAGTCCACATTCCCTCATAACGAAAATTGTACAGTCCTGAAACCATCTTTGTACCCTTTCCACAGTTAATTTATTCCCTTCAAATCCTGGGGACCAAATCTGAGAAATAAATAGTCTAAGTGTGGTCTGATCAGAGACTTATAATACAACGGAATGATAACCTTTTTATCTCTGCAAGTCAGTGTCCTTCTCAAAATTGCAGCAATCCTCTGTGTTACCTTCACCACTTTTGCAATATGTCCCCTAAATTTCAGGTTTCTATCAATCATCAACCCCAGATCTCTTGTCTCCCCTACTTCCTCCAGTATAACTCCTCCCATAGAGTATGCAGCATCCCATCGATGTTTCCCAAACCTCAAGACCTTACATTTTACTGCATTAAACTGATACCCCCATTCTCCCATTCATTTGCCCATCTATGTAGCTTATTCAAATCCTCTTGCAGGGCTACCACATTTGCACTATTACTAATAATCCTTCCCAGCTTCGCATCATCTGCAAACAACTGATTATTCCCTTGTAATCCACTGGCAATGTCATTGATATAAAGGTTAAACAATATAGGTCGTAGTACTGAGCCCTGTGGGACCCCACTTGTAACCCTCTGCCTCTCCTTGAAACTGCTCCACCATACACAACTCTCTGATACCTATCAGACAGCCAATCCTGAATCCAATTGACTAATCTGACATCCAGACCCATGTACTGCAACTTAAATATCAACTTATCATGTGGCACCCTGTCAAATGCCTTCGCTAAGTCTAAGAAAATTGCAGTATATGCCTTTCCCTCATCTAATGTTCTTGTAACTTTATTATAAAAGCCTAGCATATTGCTAAAACAAGAGCACCCTTTCACAAATCCATTGACTCACAGATAATATTACTCTCATCTGCCCAATGCTGTATAGGTCCCTCACTACTTTTTCCAAGATCTTAACAACTACTGATGACACACAAACTGGCCTATAATTAGACACTTCCAGTCTGCTACCGCCCTTATGCAATGACACTATCTTACCTTCCTTTCATTCCCTGGGCACCTTTGCCGAAGCCAGACTTTCATTGAAAAGCCAGGTTAAAGGCACTGTCAGTTCCCTAGCACATTCTCTGAAAACTCATGGTGAAATACCATCCATTCCCAAAGCTTTATTGACATCCAGAGTACTCAGTATCTGAAACACACTCTCCTCCTTATGCATTTCTTAAACCTTAGGATCAACTCTAGGTCTGGCTCCCACTGATGAGACCTCATTAAATGTCTCTTGCACCCCTATACTAACTACTCTAGGCCTATGATGAGCAACCCTTTACTTTTTCATCTCATTAAATGTCGAAACTGGTCTGGGTAGTGACCCTTCTCATAATGCATAGCTTTGTACATGTCTACAAGGAGATGTGTTTTGCATTATGGGATACTAAATCAAGTGATGTGAAGTCATTAGCTTCTTTATATGAGTTGTCCCACTACTGAAAATAGTTCAGGTGCAAACTTGTTCGCTTACATTGGATAAAGGATTAAACCAAGTATATAATTTCTTGGTATTTTTAATTTATAAAATTGACTATGCTGAATTGTGCAAAACTATCCAAAAATGTATCAAGAAAGAAATAAGAAAATTCAATTGTAAACTTATACAAGAAACAATTGAGACAACTGCTGCATCAGAAAAGAAAAACAGCAATAAATAAATGGTTGTAGTCAAACTGTGAGATGGAAATATAACTTGAGATAGATTTGCTCTAGGAAAAAGGACTGAAGAATTTTATTCATTATACAAAGATGACAAAGCAAATGAAGCATACAAGTATCATATAACTGAAGTGTCACAAATTATACTGGAAATGTGGAGTCAAAGCATGCAAAACAGGAAAGCTACAGTTGAGGATGGAGTAATAACTGATCTGAAAGCAGGTTAGGAAGTTTCTACAGAATTTTAGCAAAACTTTTTACCCTATGTCTGAAGAAACATGATGTAAAAAAAAGCTACCCTTTTGATACACAAGAAAGGTGAAGTGCCTTGAAGAGCTATTAACCGATTAGTCTACTATTGGGTTGATTTGCAAAGCATTTATTATTATTATTATTATTATTATTACCACCCCAAGACCTCATGGAGTCAAAGACTCATCTGGGAGGTCCTTTTATCACACACACACACACAGCTCATCATACCATGTTTTAAACACATTCAAACTCTTTGCAGACTCCACATTCTCAGGCAAGGCATTCCAATCATTCACAACTCTGCACAAAAAAAACCTGCTTCTCACTCCCCTACTCACACCCTCTTTATACAGTTTCCAGGGATGACCCCTGATCTCCCACTATTCTCTGTAAAATTTCTCCAGTATTGATCCTATAACAACCCCTTACCAACTTGTAGGTTTCTATCATATCTCCCCTCTTCCTCCTGTCCACCAGACTCTGCAAATTACATCTTCTCAATCTTTCCTCATACTCGACATTCCAGAGGTCAGAAACTACCTTAGTCAGTCTCCTTTGGACCCTTTCCAACATCTCTTCATACTTCTGAAAATCCGGTGACCAAATCTGCACACAATAGTCCATATGTAGCCTAATCAAAGCCTTATACAAAGCAACAAGAATCTCCCTACTTCTACATGTCAGTGTCCTCTGCATCATTCCCAGAAGCCTTTGTGTTGTCTTCACAATTTTGGCGATGTATCCCCAAAATTTTAGATCCTTATCCACTATCACCCCCAGATCTCTTATTTCCTCTACCTCCAACAATATATTCTCACCAAGCATAAATTCTGTATCCCATCTTTATTTTCCAAATGATAAAACTACATTTTGCAACATTGAACTCAAATCCCCATTTCCGTGCCCAATCACTCAATCTATTCAAGTCTTCCTGTAAGGCCACAACATCTTCACTACACTTCAAGGTTCGTCCCAACTTTGCATCATCTGTAAACAACTGAATATCTCCATCCAAATCTTCACCTATATCATTAATATACAAGTTAAACAGTAATGGACCTAAAACAAACCCCTGAGGTACTCGACTAGTGACTTTCCTTTTCCTGGATATCGCACCCCAATATGCAACTTGTTGATACCTATCAGATAGCCAGTCTCCAATCCAATGCACCAATCTAATATCTAACCCCATCTGCTCTAGTTTAACTGTCAACCTATCATGAGGTACTCTATCAAAAGTCTTTGCGAAATCCAAGTATATAACTGTGTATCCTTTTCCTCTGTCCATGGAAGCAGTCACTTTATTGTAATAAGTAAGTAGATTACGAAAACATGACATCCCTTTAGCAATCCATGCTGTCCATCAAAGATAATACCATTGTTATCAACCCAACTCTGGATCCTAGTTCTTACAAGCTTCTGCAACAACTTAAACACAACACCGGACACACAGATAGGCCTATAGTTTGATGCTTGAGTTCGATTTATACTGTTTTGTATTAAAATAATATCAGTTTAACCTTACGTTCTCATTCACATTTCTAGCATTCATGATTTATTCACTACACCTTTTACAGTTTCCTGGGATGTCCTCAAATTTTCATTCTCTCATCTGTTGCTCTATCAATCTTTTCTGTATTAATCTGGTAAAATCCCATTGCCACTTTAAATGTTTCTATCTTATCACCTTTTTTTTTTTTGTTTCATCTATGCTCAACTGCAATTAACGTAAAACGTAATTTGTGTAAATTGATTTCCTTATCCTTTTCCCACAACCAACATTCCACAATCCTGATATTGCTTTAGTTACTTTCCTGTAGATCTTCTCCAGATATTCTATATTATAATTCCATGTAATAATAATAATAATAATAATAATAATAATGGAAACCAGGTGACTAAACCTCAGCACAGTAGTCCAAATAAAATGGTTACACTACTTGAAATACTTTTTTTTTTTCTACAATCCATATCTTTTATTTGGCGATTTTGCAATTGATTATTGCACCGAATTTCAAGTAACACCTAAACATTCAGTAATGTGACTAAATCCAAAACTAGTCAAAGTAGGTAACCAATGTTTAATACAGTGACACAACCACAGTGATTGTCTGTGAAAATACTAGTGGCGGGCAGTAGATGGGGTTGGTGTAGATTAGTGATGGCAAACCTATGACACGGGTGTCAGCACTGACACACTTGAGGGTTTCAGGTGAAACACCTTGGATATTGAAAGATATTGGTATTCTGATGAAAAAACTGTGATTTTATTTTGTAACTAGTCTATAAACAATGAGCGTTTTAAGTTTATGTTTTCGTTCTTAATCATTATAATTTCTGCATAGTCATATGATATTATAAAAACTTATAAAAATTATTATCAATATTATATGATATAAGCTTATAAACACGTGCTTTATATATTATAAACTTAAAGTTTTCATTTGACTTCTGTGTGAAATTTGTTCATGCATGCATTCCAAGTCTCTCGACTGAGTAATACAAGTTCTAAACATATTTAAAACCACTTTAACAGAAAATATAATTCGCAGCATTAAATATTGAATTTATCTGAGTAAGTAATGAAAACATTTGTAGAGTTGCAATAAATTCAGTAAATTTTGTTAAATAATGCAAATAGTAACAACTTACGATGATGTTGCAACAAAACCTACTAAATAGCTGCTATTTAGTAGCATGATAGAGAGTAAAACGTAACAAGGTTGCTATGAACGTACCGGTAATAAATCTGGCAACCCTGCTGAAAGAAGTGGTAGTCTTGCATGGTCTGCCACTTAAGTAATTTGAGTTGCTAGTGTATAATTCATTTCCAGTAATTGTTATTTCTTATTCATTATTAGTGCTTTATTACTGCTGTATATAATTGTGCTCTTTTTTTAATTTGTGAACCCTTTTACAATGGCAGCTAACACTAATAAAAAACTAAAATTATCACAGAAAGGAAGTGGAAGAAATTTCCAAGATGCCTGGACTGAACAATATTGGTGTTATTGATAGAGACGAATAAGTTCTCTGTAAATTGTGTGGTGAGCTATCTGTGAGTAGAACTTGGAATGTAAGAAGACATTTTGAAACTAAGCACAAATGGCTCCTAGAAAAAACTTTTGAAGAACGCAAAGAATACATATCACAACATCTAAAACTGGCAGAATCACAATCAGGGACTTTAATTAAATTTGTTTCAGGGCCTTCAAATTTAGTAGCTGCAAGTTACAGTATTTTACATACTATTGTTGAACATGGGAAACCATTAAGTGATGGTGATTATATTAAAGAAGCTTTCGTAAAGTGTGCACCATTTTTATTTGAGGACTTTCATAATAAGGAAGCTATTGTAAAGTGCATAAAAGAGTTACAATTAAGTAGGAATACTATTACAGATAGAGTTATATCAATGTATGCTAGTATAGAAAATCAAATACAACAAGACTTGAACTCATGTCTCCATTTGTCTCAACGAAACTACAGATATTATGTCATCAGCTCGATTGGCTATTATTGCAAGGTATGTTCACGGTGATTCAATGCATTAGGATTTGATAAAGTTAGAAAATTTACCTCAAAACATGACAGGTAAAGACATATGCGACTGTGTTGTTAAAGTATTCCATGAGAAACAGATTTATCAAAAATATTTTCAACTACAACTGATGGCATGCCTAATATGGTTGGCCGTAATGTCGGTTTTATCAAACAACTTACAGAATATGTCGGTCATCCCCTGGTTTCTCTCCATTGTATTATACATCAGGAGACATTGTGTGCGAAATCAGGCTTAAAGGATTTGGATGATGTGATGAGAATTGTGACAAAGATAACTAATTTTATTGATGCCCAGGGCTAACAAACAAGAATTTAATTCACTTTTAAGTGAAGTTGAATCAGTGTCTATTAAGGTTGAGTCGTGGCCAAATACTTGAACAGTTTGTTGATTGTTTAAATGAAATTAAATTATATTTAAATACGACGGGCATGGAGTACGAATACGAATTTTCTCAGTTGAGCGATTCTGCTTGGTTCAGTAAGCTGATGTTTTTCACAGATTTTTCATTGCACCTGAATGAACTTAATATACAATTGCAAGGTTTCGGAAAATCTGTCAATGTTATGTTTGGCATTGAGAATAAACTCAATATATTTCAACGTGATTCAGAAAGTAACAATTTTAAGTATTTCCCAAGAGTGAAAATTTTTTTAACGAAACCAGCTCCAAAAATTGTGAACAACATATCAACCAATCTATCGAAGTTCTAAAGTCAGTAACTGAGCAGTTTTCTTCTAGATTTGAGCAATTTCTAATGTTGGAACAAATAATCCAATTCATAAAGTATTCTGATGAAACAGAATTCATGGATCTTAAATTAAAATTAAAAAAGCGTGTGGAATAGCCTTTCATCCTCTTAAAATCTTTGCTCAAACTCTTCTAACAATTTTCTCTTCTACATACTCTTGTGAAACTCTTATTTTCTGCCTTAAATAATATCAAATCGAAAGGAAGAAATAGATTGAGCAATGATTTGAGCGCTGCCTGTGTAGCATTAAAATGTACATACTATAGTCCTTCTATAAAGCAACTTTCTACCAGTACTCAGCAACAGAAAAGTCATTAAATGTAATGTAAGTTTGTAATTTCACTTTATTAAATTAATTCTATAATATGAATTCATAGATTTTATATCAATGTCATATTAAATAGATAGCCTAATATGATATGTATAAGTCACTATCTACAATTATGTAGTTAAATTTATAATGCATGTATGCAAGTGGCACATCAACAATGTTAATATTTAAAAAAAAAGATGTTTGACACACCTGGGTAAAAAGGTTCGCTATCACTTCTGTAGATGATGGTGGTAGTTATGGTTCGTTGTAGTTGGTGGATTATGTATTGGAGACGGAGCTGTAGAGTAGGTGCCAGTGGTGGCCCGTACATAAGCACTGCAACACTGCAGCACCCCCAAGGAAAAAATGAAAAAATTAAATTTTGTTTGTGTTTATAAATAATAATGCTTACAACATTATATAAATGCAGTACAACATGTTAAAGAATACAGCTTATGTTTTGACATTGATTGAATAGTTAATAATTGGAATTGTTCGATTGACGCTTTAGATTATGAAACAAATGCACTGCGTTCTAATGCCCATATTCGTTTGCTCTTGTCATTGCACGTTATGTCATTCCCAACTGTAACTGCTCAAACAGCAGTGTATTTTTAGTATGCTTACGTGCCTTATTTCTGTGGGATATGAAACGTTTATTATTGGTGCATGTACGTGGTGAACTATTTTTTGTAAATCTTATTTTATTTTGTTAAAATAACATATAATTATTTATTTATTATAGATACAAGGCTGAATTATGACGAGCATCACTGTTGAAAATATGAAAAGAATAATATTTTTTCAATTATCGTTACACGAAACAAATGCATTGCAAACTAACGCCGATATTCGTTTGCTGTCATTGCACATTACGTCATTAGATACACTGCCACTTGTGCAGTGTCTGCCGCTTGGGCAGCGTATCTTATGCCTGTGTTCGTTATTTCTGTGAGATATGAAACGTTTATTATTGTCGCGTGTTCGTGGTGAACTTTTTTTGTAAATCTTATTTTATTTTGTTAAAATAACATATAATTATTATATTTATTATAGATACAATAAGGCTGAATTATGATGAGTGTCACTGTTGAAAATATGAAAAGAATTATATTTTTTCAATTATCGTTACACGAAACAAATGCACTGCGATCTAACACCGATATTCATTTGCACTTGTCATTGCTATTGATACGAAACTTTTATTATTGGTGTTTGTTCGTAGTGAGGATGAAATATTTTTAATAAAGCAATTTTTAATATGTAAATTTATTTATTAATAAATGCATTACTGATTAGGGAAAAAAAAGTGGTTTTTTTTTTTTTTTTTTTTTTTTTTTTTTATATGCAGCACACCCACTTAAAAGTTTCACCAGCTGCCACTGGTAGGTGCCCTCCCTCGACGAGTCTTTGGACTCCCTGGAGGTGTCAAATAATAATAATAATAATAACCTCTCTATCTCTACTTCTGAAATTTAGGTGGCTAGTTGCAAGTGTTGTAATTCGTCCTCTGAACTTCAGCCCACTATCAAACATCATTCCCAAATCCTGAATCTCATCGACTCCTGATGCACAGTTAAGGTTTCAGTCCCTCCTTTGTTGAAGATAAAGTCTATTTAAATCTTCCTAAAGGGACATCACTATCACTTCTTATAACTTTTCCCAACTTTACATCAGCATCAAACAGTGTAATATCACCTGTCAATACACTAAAAACATCTTAAACAAATAAGTTAAACAGTAGGGATTCAACAACAGAATCCAGCTGCACATCAATGGTTGCAATTCTGTTCTGTACAACTTGCTGGTAATCTCCTATCCATTGACAAATATATTATCCATCCACATCTTTCCCAGCTTGTACATCAACTTGTCATGCAGTAATCTTTCAAAAGCCTTTGCAAGTTCAAGAAGATTATTATTATTATTATTATTATTATAGTGTAGTGAATTATTATTATTGTGTTGAGAAGATTATTATTATTAGTATTGAGAAGATTATTATTATTGTGTAGTGCAATAAAAAATCAAGCTGATGTTGAAAGTTTGCAGGAGGATTTAAATAAGCTGGTAAAATGGGCAAAAGAAAATGGATGTCAGTTCAATGTGGAAAAGTGTAAAGTCATGCATTTTGGGATTAAAAGATTACCAGCTGTGTACTACATCGATGGAAAGGTACTCCAAGAGATTGATGAGGCTAGGGACTTAGGGGTATTGGTAGATAGGGAGATGAAGTTCAGAGGACACATTGCTAAGGTGTCCAAGATTGCACATAGGATTACTTGGTTGTTGAGGAACACACTGACATCCAGAGATAAAGAGGTTATTATTCCCCTTTATAAAGCATTGATACTTCCACATTTGGATTACTGTGCTCAGGTCTGGTCACCTGGATTCCTTGGAGATCAGGAAGCTGTGGAGAGGGTTCAGAGAAGAGTGACCAAGTTGGTGAGTGATATAAAAAATACTCCCTACATTGATAGATTGAGAGCTTGTGGATTGCAGAGATTGGTTGATAGGCGAAGAAGAGGTGATATGATAGAAACATTCAAATTACTAAAAGGTTTTTATAGGATTGATGCAGGGGAAATGTTTCAGCTGTGTGATAGTGATGGAAGAACAAGAGGTCATCTCTGGAAATTAAAGAAGAGTGTGGTTAACAAAGGTGTCAGAACAAGGTTTTTTGCCTGGAGGGTGGTGAATGAGTGGAATTCATTGCCTGACTTAGTTGTGAGCTCTTCGTCTGTAAATGAATTCAAGAAGAGATATGACAGATATTGTTTTGCTAGTTTGGGTCTCCCGCAATGAGTCTACTGACTCCATGGAGATACCCGTAATAATAATAATAATAATAATAATAATAATTATTATTATTATTATTAACACCAGACCTCCAAAGAGTCAAAAGATGACTCATCATGAGAGGCAAACAATATTACACACAAAGCCCATCAAACCATATTTTAAACTTATTGAATGTATCTGCATTCACTACAATGGCAGGCAAAGCATTCCACTGAACAACCACTCTCCATGCAAATTCCAGGTTTGTCCCCTTGTTCTATCTCCCTTTCCTGGTTTTACTAACAATTTCTTTCACATTAATCTGGTAGCAACAGTTTACCAACTTAAATGCTTTAATCATATCCCCTCTCTTCCTCCTGTTCACAGGGCTTTACAAACTGCATTCCCTCAATCTGTCATCATATTGCATCTCCTGAAAACCAGTTATGACTAGTCATTCTTCTCTGGACCCTCTCCAATTATTCTCATCACCATGAAAAACCAGGGGGCCAAATGTGTGCACAATAATACATATGCAATAGAACCTGAACCTCTTTATTTCTACAAGTTAACATCTTCTGCATCATTACCATAATCTTATGTGATGTCTTCATAACTTATGCAGTGTGACCTGTGAACATCATAATCTTGTCCACCACCACTCCAGGGTCTCATCTCCTCAACTTCCTCCAAAATTTTCCTGCCAAGTGCATACTTTGTGTCCCA
Organism: Typopeltis vanoorti; assembly: GCF_054136105.1. Taxonomy (NCBI): domain Eukaryota; kingdom Metazoa; phylum Arthropoda; class Arachnida; order Uropygi; family Thelyphonidae; genus Typopeltis; species Typopeltis vanoorti. Next base: position 26,309,743 of record NC_143564.1, on the reverse strand, counting down.
TTGTTGCCTATCAAGTTTCAGAACCTTAGACATTGCAGTATTTGTATGTTAAGGCTTATGTGTGTTGGGAGAAACTCATGTTAGAGGCTTAATAGAATGAAACAGCACTAACAAAAGATTAAAAATATTTAATTCTTTCAATATTTCATCTTAGTCACTGAGACATCATCAGGGAGTACAACATGAGACTTATAACACACACAAAGGCAACACAAAATTAAGTTAAACACATGGATGAAAGACAGACTAGAGTTCTAACTAGGTGGGATGCCCTCTGTGGGCACCTGTTAGCAGCCTAGGATGTAAACTGGGATCTCAAAGTATTAGTATTTCCCACACTTTGGGAAGTTTAATGCAGTCATATTTATTTAAATTAAATTAGACTGATTTCTGAGAGCAGCTACAGATTTCAAAGTAGTCTTTCTCTTCTAAATTTATTGTGATGGAGCATGATGGTCTTTTTCCAACTGATTCTATGAGCCATATCTAAAGCATGGTCCACAAGGCCTGATTGACGATAATCATGACTTCAAATATATTTTTCATGTTCTTTCATTCTGATGTTGGGTGATCTTCCTGTCTGTTCGTAGTAAGTCAACTGCCAGGAACAGTAGGCACTTTATATACTCCAAGGGTGTGTGCTTTGCATTATGGAATACCAAGGCAATCGATGTGAAGTCATAAGCCTCTATATACAGGTAACTTAGTCATGAAGATGCTTCACATGCAAACATTGTTTGCTTATGCTTCGATAAAGGATTAAACCAAGAATATTATTTCTCGGCATCTTTAATTTATAGTGGTATACTTAGATTTTGCCAAGTCTTTTGATAGATTGTTACACCAGCAGTTGGTCACTAAATTGAAGCAGATGGGATTATATGATATACTATTGACTTGGATAGGTGAGTGGCTATCGGAAAGGTATCAGCAAATTGTATATGGGGGGTGGGCACTGTCTAGAAAGAGGAAAGTCACTTGTTTGGGACCATTGTTAATTAATTTGTGTATTAATGATATTGGGATAGCCTGGCTGGCCGAGTGGTTAGCGTATCTGCTCTCCAGCCAAAAGGCTGCGAGTTCGAATCCAGCCGTGGGCATGAATGTTTATGATTGTCTGTGGAAATACTAGTGGTAGTTGTTGGCAGTAGATGGTGTTGGTGTAGTTGTGGTCAGTTGGTGAGGAGAGAGAGCTGTAGAGCAGGTGCCCTCCCTTGGTGAGTCTTTGGACTCCCTGGAGGTGTCTAATAATAATAATAATAATAATAATTAACTGGTGATATACAACTGTTTGCAGATGATGCAAAACTGGGGAGAGTGATGAGGAATCAAGCAGATGTTATGACCTTACAGGACTTGAATAGATTGTATGAGTGGGCAACAGTATGGAACTGTCAACTCAGTGTTGTCAAGTGTAAGATTCTGAAATTTGGTAGAGGTCACAAATTCAGAGGTCACATTGCATATGTTATGCAAATATCACATCGGATTATGACAATGATGCAGGACCTTAACTTGTAGAAATAAAGAGGTACTAGTTGTTCCACTATAAGGCCTTGATCAGGCTTCATATGGATTATTGTGCATAGATTTGGTCCCCTGGTTTTTAAGGTGATGAGGATATGGAAAGGATCCAGAGAAGACAGATGAAGGTAACTGGTCTTTGGGATGTGGGATAAGGACAGATTGAAGGAATGCAGTTTGCAAAGCCTTGTGAAGTGGATGTGATTATGTTGGTAAAGAGTTGTTACTAGGTTAATGTGGAAGTATTTTTTCACAATATGGAGAAGCTATATAAGAAGAGTGTGAGCAGGGGCATAAGGAGTAGGTCCTTTGTACAGAGAGTGGTTGGTCAGTGGAATGTTTTGCCTGACATTGGTGAATGCAGATACATTGAATGAGTTTAAAACATGGCTTGATGGACTTTGTGTGTAACAGTGTTTGCCTCCTACAATGAATCTTTGGACTTCATGGAGGTCTAGTGTTAATAATAATAATAATTTTCCCATGACTTTTCATGTTTGTTAATCTCTCAATCACAATTTGGATATGTCTGACATGAAATATAACCGAAAAAATAAAAAATAAAAACATACAAAATATCACTAAATAACTGGAGAAAAAAAAAGTTTTCATATCCACTTTTTCACTAAATGCCTTAACAGCACTATAAATGATGTGCAACATAATTTATGACAATCAAATTTAGACCTCTTATTTCTAAAGAAATTCAGCTGGCAACTACAAATACTGTTCACCTCAGCCATTTCCAACTATGCCTTAAACAGTTACTATTGTGGCAGCGTATGCATTCATTATATCTGACATCTAATGTCAGAGAATACAAATCTCGAATCTTGCTAGTTTGATCTGCATATTTCCTTGCCACAATTCTACATATTTCTTTGATGTTTTTATCACTCTCCAAACTGATAACCACTCTGTGCTCTGATCACCTATCTCTAAATTGCTAGTGTCATGAGAGAAGTAGTGGTGTGTAAAGAAGGCTCTCATTTTAGATAAGTTTTTTTTTTAAATAATTAATGGTAAATAGGTGTGTGTGTTCATGAGTGAAAGTTGCTGTAGAAGTTGTTCGCTTCCAGTGTTATTAGTGTGTGGGATGTTTTGTTTCAGTTTGTTTACAGAGTCACTGAAATTAGAGCTTAGTATAGTAACCGGAGAAGGAAAGAAGGCAGCAGCTTTGCCTGTGCAGGAATTTAATTTCAATTTCAGTTGTTTCACAAAATGTGAGGTGTGCTGTATGTACTCATTTGATTATATAGATAAAGTGGGGATATTTAAGGTGGATGGAAGGAGGGTGTATGCGAAGTGAGTTGAACGAGGACTTGATGAGTGCTAATATTTTGATAACCGAAAGTGTTAGTAGCAGGAATGCCCATCTGACAGATAAGGACAGTATAAAAGAGCAGAAAAAAATGGTAAAAAAGTTTAATAAAAGAATATCAGTGATCTGAGAAACTTAACATTCAATGGTAAGAAAGACAAATGATGCAAATATAGCGGAAGTTAAAAAATAAAGTGCAGTTAAAGATAAGGTCGCGAGTGGCACTGACTGCAAACAAACGTGTATGGCTGGCAACAAAATTCTGAGAGTAAATGAGAGCGAAAATGTGACACAGCTTTGAAAGTTGAGTTGGTTAAGATGAGGCAAGAGACAAAATGAATGCAGAATAAAGTTAAGAGAATTTGATAAATGTATCGAAGAGTGAAAATGATGAAAACAAATAATATTAGTATAAAAGAGGTAACAAAAGACCCTCGAGTACTGTTGTATGGTGATACAATTATTAAAGGTGTGCTGAATGAGAGGATGCACAAAGTTTGTTTTACTGGAGGTAGAATGAGGAGAGTGATTGAGTCATTGGATATGAGAAGTAAGTGAGCAAAAGAGTTGGTAGTTGTAATAGAGACAAATGACTTGACCACGAACAAAGAACACATCAGAATGGATATCAGGAGGTTGTTGAGATGGATAAAAGATAACAGTGTGACAGGAAAGGTAGTAAGCATACTTTATAGTTATGACAGTGATGATATGAGGTGAAGGGCAAGGATTATGAATAATATTTTAGCAGAAATGTGTGAGGAGGAAGGAGTGCAGTTGGCTAATGTGTGGAATGAGTTTGAAGGAGGAAGTGAACTGTATAAGAGTGATGGACTGCATTTGAATGGATCTGATGTGAAGAACTGGGGAGTAGGACAGGAGAGATTGAAGAGGTGGTTATGAATATAGAAGTGAGTGGCATGAGTATAAAAAATGAGAGAAACCAGGTGTGCAAAACAGACAGGGAAATGAGGAGGGAAACAAGGAGGAACACAACATGATGCTCCAAGAGGATGTGAATGTGTGTGTGTGTGTAGACAAAACAGGAAGGGGATGATCTGGGATCAAAGAAAACAGTTGGATTTAGAGAAGGGATAAAGACGAATAAGGAGAAAAAGAAATGGCTTGAGTTAATCGAGTTAAACATGGAGAAGTCACATGCGTGTCACTTCTCCATGCTCGAGTTAAGCATAGAGAAAGTGTAAAAAGGGAATGAGAGTGCTATTGATGATAGAGAAAGAGTTATGTCCATACAAAGTACAGATGCAAGAGGGAAATAGTGCAAGTGGTTTTCAGGCAGTATGGTGTGGGATAGAGGTGAATGGAATGAAATATTTGGTTGGATGTTGTTATAGACCAGGAAATATGGATGGTAGTGACTATGAAATGTATAATCAAATTAGCCAAACAAATAAGAAAAGAGTGATGATTATGGGTGATTTTAATTATGGCAATATAGACTGGGATGATGAGATATCAACTGGAAATAAACAAAATGAGTTTTTGAGGGATAACTACTTCAGACAGTATGTAACAGAGGGCACACAAGGATTGAAGGTCTTAGATTTGATCATCCCATCAGAGGATGTAATTATAAATGAGGTGTAAAATCACCCTCCAGTTGATGAGAGTGACCATGTAGTTCCACATACACAAAAAGATATATGTGGAACTGCATGGCTAGTGATTATGAGAAGCTGGGGAGGCAGCTTACAGGTGTAGCATGGAATGAGGAGTTAGCTGGAAAAGAGATCAATGCAGCTTGAGGGTTATTAAAGAAACTATCTAGTAGACGCAATGTCTAAATGTATTCCAAGAGTTAGAATGGTAAATAAAGTAGGTGTGAAATGGATGAATGAAGTGATTAAGCATGTGATACAGAGGAAAATGGCATTATGGATATAGCATAAGAGACGTAGTAATAATCAATTCCATGTGACTTGGTTGGTAAGGGTAATGAAAGTGAAGTATGAGCAGCAGTTGACTAATGAAGTGAAAAAGAATCCTAGGGAATTCTATCAATATGTAGCCCACAAAAAAAAAAAAAAAAAAAAAAAGAATGATTATGGAAGGATGATATTGATTGGAGAAAATTTCATAAAGGTCTTTCATTGTTGTGAATATGACATCATGGAGAGTTTGAGAGCAGTTAATGATGGGGAGGAGAGACTGACTGTAAGTGAGCAAGAGGTATATGGGGAGTTGAGCAAACTTGATGTTAATAAGGCTGTGGGACTTGATAATATATCACCACATATTCTGAAGGAATATGCCAAAGAGTTAGCCTTGACATATTTTTTTAATATGAATTTTGCACTGGTTTGAGTTCCAAAGCAGTGGAAGGAGGGCAAGATTGTTCCACTTTATAGGGAGGTGATAGAACTCAAGCATCAAATTATAAGCCTATCTGTGTGCCAGATGTTGGAGAAGCTTGTGAGAACTAGGATCCAGAATTGGGTTGACAACACTGGAATTATCTTTGATGGACAGCATTGATTTGATAAAGGGAGGTCATGTTTTAGTAATCTACTTACTTATTACAATAAGGTGATGTCTTCATTGGACAGAGGAGAGGGATACTTGGATTTTGCAAAGGCTTTTGATAGATTATCGCATGATAAGTTGATAGTCAAACTAGAGCGGATTTTATATGTTGGATATTAGATTAGTGCATTGGATCAGAGACTGGCTATCTGATCCAAGTTGTGTATGTGGGAGCAATATCCCGGAAGAGTAAAATCACTAGTGGTGTGCCTCAGGGATCTGTTCTAAGGCCATTGCTGTTTAACCTGTATGTTAATGATATTGGCTAAGATTTAGATGCGGATATTCAGTTGTTTGCAGATGATGCAAATTTGGTACAAACCGTGAAGAGTAGAGAAGATGTTGTGGCTTTACAAGAAGACTTGAATAAATTGAGTGATTGGGCACAGAATGGAGATGTGAGTTCAATGTTGCAAAATGTAAGGTTTTAAAATTTGGAAAACAAAAATTGGATGTAGAATTTATGCTTGATGGGAATATATTGTTGCAGGTCAAGGAAATAAGAGATCTTGGGGTGATAGTGGATAAGGGTCTGAAATCTAGGGGACACATAGCCAAAATTGTGAGGGAAACACAAAGAATTCTGGGAATGATTTGTAGGACACCGACTTATAGAAATAAGGAGATTCTTGTTCCTTTGTATAAGGCTCTAATTAGTCCACACATGGACTAATGTGCATAGATTTGATCACCTGATTTTCAAAAGGATGAAGAGATGTTGGAAAGGGTCCAGAGGTGACTGACTAAGGTAGTTTTTGATCTTTAGAATGTCGAATATGAGGAAAGTTTGAGAAGATGCAATTTACAGTATCTAGTGGATTGGAGGAAGAGGGATGATATAGGATCAATGTTGATGAGATTTTACAGAAAATGGTGGGAGATCAGAGGAGAACCAGAGGTCATCCCTGGAAGCTGTATAAGGAGGGTGTGAGCATGGGAGTGAGAAGCAAGTGTTTTGCATGCAGAGTTGTGAATGTTTGGAATGTCTTGCCTGAGAGGGTTGTGTCTGCAGAGAATTTGAGTGTGTTTAAGGAACGGTATGATGACTGTGTGTATAACAAAAGGACCTGCTGTTCCACCAATGTAGTATGCTGTATTCCATTTCCTCTGACAAAAGTGCAAAATTTGACACTTGGTAATATTAAACTAATACACCTACAAAAGGAAATAGCCTGCTGAAATAGTAATGGAGTGATATCACATCTCTCTGCTATTATCTTTCCCAGTTTTGTATAATCTCTAAACAATGAATATCTCCTTTTAAACCTTTTTAACTATATATTCGATATATATAAAAGGAACAACAGTGGCATCATAACAGAGTCGCATGGTACCTTTCTTTGAGATACTGCTCTCCCCAAGCGGTTACTAGGGTGTTGCAATATTTACCCCCTCAAGGCATAAAGATATGGTTTTGAATCATATTGAAGACATAAGGAACCAATAGAACTTTTTAGCTGATACTTATTTAGGATTCATACAGAGGTGGCAGGAGGGAAAACCTCCACCCACTGCTTTAAGAGGATTCTAGGTTAGATAGCAAATAATTTATATGGCACTATTCTATAGGTTTGACTAGAGAGAGTGGTATGGGAGTGGAGGCGACTGTACCATGATGTGCAGAGGACTAGGGAAAAATTTTGCATATGTATGGCTTAGTAAAGAATTTATTACAGTATATTTGATTGAAGATATGGTCTTCAATTGATAATGACTTGAGTTTGATTCTTGTCTTGAATGAGGAATTTTTACATGGGGTTCTTTTTTTTTTTTTTTTTTTTTTTTTTTTTTTTCAGTTGAAGATGTGTTATCCAGTCTGCCATAAACTCCAGCTTCTTGTCTTGCTAAAGGCATCTCAACTAGAGAATATGCAATTACAAGACAAAAATGCTATGCAGTGATGGGTAGATGGTGTATCGCAGACAGTGGATTGTCTTATGTTGATATGTTGTCATGACTTCCAGTGATGAGTCCTCAGACTCCATGGAGATGACATATAATAATGATAATATTCACTATTCATCTAATTTCATTCCAATTTAAATACTGTGAAAAGTCAAACAACAAGAAATAAATTACATGCAGAAAAAGGGCAACTTCTCAAAACTTTTAGATTCACTTCACAAATGTATGCTGTCTTAGTTTCTAACCTCAGTACCATTAATTTCCTTCTCCAATCTGCAAAACATACTTACATTTCCTAATGGAAACTGATATACCTTATGTACTGATATATTTGTAAAAACGTTTCCAGCATAGAATGATTTTTGTCACCAGAAATATCTCTCTTTCTCTCATTCTACAAGTTCAGTTGCTGTCTTTGTTGCTCTCCTAATGACACCAGCCATTTTGATCTATGAATTTCAATCTTTAACTGTTTGATTTTATGATAATATGCATGGATCCACGAGATGGAGATGCCAAGGCATTTGATATTTGTCATAAATGATCTCACACATTATTCACATGTCTACCATACCAGAAAATCACAATCATCCTTCACACACTCCTGACGTTTTCTTCAGCAGTGATCCTTCTAACTACTGTGGATGTTCTTTGTCCTTCAGGCAATTCAGACTGTAACCTAGTATTGATTTTTTTCTTCCATGGAGCAGAACTCACACCATCGCCCTCATCCATTTGTATTACAGCAATCCCTCGATTAGTGCACCTAATGCGTTCTTTAAAACAGGTGCATTAATCGAAAATGCACTAATCGAATATAATAACCTATGGGAAAAAGTATAATTCGTTCCTCAAATTTCTTTTCTGAACCTTAATTTTTTTTATAAATAATTAGGGTATGTCTCAGGGCCTAGTTAAACGAAAACCATGAAGATAAAAGACAACAAAACACATTCAGAATATAAATTTTATTATTCTACTTCTTAACAAGGAATTGAGCTAACGTAGTTTGGTGGACATTTTGGTTTTTTTTTTTTTCATACAACGGACAGTATGGCCCTATTGCCTCTTCTACTCTTCTGCAAATTTTACTGCTTCTCTCTTCATTAGGGTCAGCCTCTAAGCACTGCTGCTTAAAAACTTTGTACGAAAAATATTTTCAAATTGTTTCTGTGAAATGTTTCAAAGAGAAGGATGGTGAGAAAGAGAGGCGAAAAAATATTAAAAAATCAGTAAAAAAGAAAGATCTGAAAACCGTAACGGATGTTAAAAGGGAGGAAGGTGAAGGAAGAGTGGCAGAAGGAAACAAAATTGTGAGAACAAATGAAACTAGAAATGGCGTGACGCAGAAATCGAAAGTGAAAAAATCGAAAGAATGAATAATAGCGAAAAAAGAATGAATGATGGTGAAAGTTGGACACATGTTGGACTGAAAGTGCGGAAACAAAGAAAGATGAATGAGAGTGAAAGTGAGAAGAGGGGGTCGAGAGTTAGAAAGTTAGAAAGATTGAATGAGAGAGAGAATGTGTCACGAAATTCAGAAGTTAAATTGGAATGGATGAGGCAAGAAATGAAATGGATGAGGTATGAAATTAAGAGAATTCAGGTCAAAACTATTAAAATAAATCATGATGGCATGAAAGAGTTAATGAAAGATGAGCGAGTGGTGTTCTATGGTGACTCCATTGTTAAAGGTGTGCTAGAGGATAGAATGCACAAGGTATGTTTTCCAGGTGGTAAAATGAGTAGAGTGATTGAGGCATTGGATATGAGGCAGGAGCGAGCAAAAGAGTTAATAGTATTAATAGGTACGAATGATTTAAGAAAGAACAAAGAGTGTGTCAGAATGGATATCTGGAGGCTGCTTAGAAGGATAAAAGAGAATAGTGTGACAGGAAGGGTAGTTGGAATGTTGCCTAGGTATGATGTGGTGAAATCAGGCAGAGAGCAAAGATTATGAATGATATGCTGGCTGAAATGTGTGAGGAGACAGGAGTACAGTTTGTTAATGTGTGGAATGAGTTTGAGGGACGAAGTGAGCTGTATGGGAGTGATGGACTGCATTTGAGTAGTTATGGTGTGAGTCGCTTGAAGAGACTTCTGCTGGAAGGTAGAGAAGTGAATAGAGAGAATGAATCAGATCGAGTGGGAAGTGATGTGGAAGAGCAGGAGAATAACACAGGAGAGATTGAACAGGTGGATATGAATGGGGAAGTGACTGGTATGAGTATAGAAAATGAGAGAATGGGTGTGCAAGAGGAACAAGGAAACAGGGAGGCTCAGGGTGAACAGGGTTACACAGCGTGAGAAAGGTGGATGCTCCAAGAGGAGGTGAGAGCATGTGTAGGCAGGAAAGGAATGGGATGATGAGAGATCAAGAGGAAACAGTTGGAATTGAAAAGGGTTCTAAAATGAAGTAGCAGAAAGGGAAATGGCCCCAGTCGAGCATGGAGATATCACATTGAGTGAGTGGTATCAGTGGAACTAGCTGTAGATCCAGAAATGAGCTGTTGTGTTTGTATACAAATGCTAGAAGAATAAGAAACAAGGCAGATGAAATGGTTGCACTAATTGCGTCTGTTCACCCAAAGATCGTCAGAATAAGTGAGACATGGTTGGAAGAGGATGACATCCTGACAGGAATAGAAATGAAAGAGTATGATGTGTTTCGTGAGGATAGGAGGGATAAAAAGGTAGGCGAAGTGCTAGTGATGATAGAGAAAGAGTTATGTCCATACAAAGTAGATATGCAAGACCGAAATAGTGCCAGTCGTTTTGAGGCAGTATGGTGTGAGATAGAGGTGAATGGAATCAAATACTTGGTGGGATGTTGTTATAGTCCTGGTAATGTGGATGGCAGTGATAGTGAAATGTATAGTCAAATAAGCAAATAAGAAAAGGGTGATCATTATGGGTGACTTTAATTATGGAAATATAGACTGGAATGTTGAAATAGCAACTGGAAGTAAAGAAAATGAGTTTTTGAGGGATAACTACCTCAGACAATGTGTAACAGAGGGCACACAAGGATTAAGGGTCTTAGATTTGGTCATCTCATCAGAGGATGTAATTATAAATAAGGTGTCAAATCATCCACCAATTGGTGAGAATGACCATGAGGTAATTACCTGGGTGGTTGCCAGCAGTGTGAAGACCTCTGTGAGAAAAGGGTATATGTGGAATTACAAGGGGGGTGATTATGAAGAGCTCAGGAGACAGCTTGCGGGTGTTGCGTGGAATGAGGAGTTAGCTGGAAAAGAGATCAATGCAGCTTGGGGGATTTTCAAAAACGATCTAGTAGATGCAATGTCTAAATGTATTCCATGGGTGAGAAAGTTAAATAAGGTAGGTGTGAGATGGATGAATAAAGAGATTAAGCATGTGATACAGAGAAAAAGGGCATTGTGGAGGCAGCATAAGAGTAGTGGAAATAACCAATTTCATGAGATCTACAAAGACCAAGCAAGGAGGGTGACTTGGTTGGTGAGAGTAGCTGAAGAGAGGTATGAACAGCAGTTAGCTAATGAAGCCAAAAAGAATCCTAGGGAGTTCTTTCGATATGTAGCCAGCAAAAGAAAGAATGATTATAGAAGGATGACCGATTGGAGAAAATGGTATAAAGACAGCTGTTGCAGAATGTGTGGTGGAGATACTTAATGAGCAGTTCATAAAGATCTTTCAATCTTGTGAATGTGACTTCATGGAGAGATTAAGAGCAGTTGATGATGGGGAGGAGAGAATGACTGTAAGTGAGCAAGAGGTGTTTGGGGAGTTGAGTAAACTAAACTAGATGTAAATAAGGCTGTGGGACTTGGTAATATATCACCGCATATTCTGAAGGAATGTGCAAGGAAGTTGACACCTGCCTTGACATATTTTGTTAATATGAGTCTTGCATTTGGTCAAGTTCCTAAGGAGTGGAAGGAGGGCAAGATTGTGCCACTTCATAAAGGAGGTGATCGAACTCAAGCATCAAACTATAGGCCTATCTATGTGTCAGGTGTTGTGGTTAAGTTGTTGGAGAAGCTTGTGAGAACTAGGATCCAGAGTTGGGTTGACAACAATGGTATTATCTTTGATGGACAGCATGGATTTGCTAAAGGGAGATCGTGTTTTAGTAATCTACTTACATATTACAATAAAGTGACTGCTTCCTTGGACAGAAGAGAAGGATACACAATAATATACTTGGATTTTGCAAAGGCTTTTGATAGAGTACCTCATGATGAGTTGACAGTCATACTAGAGCAGATGGTGTTGGATATTAGATTAGTGCATTGGATTGGAGACTGGCTATCTGATAGATATCAACAAGTTGTGTATGGGGGTGCGATATCCAGGAAAAGGAAAGTCACTCGTGGAGTGCCTCAGTGGTTTGTTTTAGGGCCATTACTGTTTAACTTGTATATAAATGATATTGGCAAAGATTTGGATGGAGATATTCAGTTGTTTGCAGATGATGCAAAGTTGGGACGAACCGTGAAGAGTAGAGAAGATGTTGTGGCTTTACAAGAAGACTTGAATAAATTGAGTGATTGGGACACAATGGGGATATGAGTTCAATGCTGTAAAATGTAAGGTTTTAAAATTTGGAAAACAAAGATGGGACGTAGAACTTATGCTTGGTGGGAATATGTTGTTGCAGGTCAAGGAAATAAGAGATCTTGGGGTGATAGTGGATAAGGGTCTGAAATCTAGGGGACACATAGCCAAAATTGTGAGGGAAACACAAAGAATTCTGGGAATGATTTGTAGGACACCGACTTATAGAAATAAGGAGATTCTTGTTCCTTTGTATAAGGCTCTAATTAGTCCACACATGGACTAATGTGCATAGATTTGATCAACTGGTTTTCAGAAGGATGAAGAGATGTTGGAAAGGGTCCAGAGGTGACTGACTAAGGTAGTTTTTGATCTTTAGAATGTCGAATACGAGGAAAGTTTGAGAAGATGTAATTTGCAGTCTAGTGGAGAGAAGGAAGAGGGGAGATATGATAGAGACCTACATGTTGGTAAGGGGTTGTTATAGGATCAATGGTGGAGAAGTTCTACAGAGAATAGTGGGAGATCAGGGTAGAACCGGAGGTCATCCCTGGAAATTGTATAAAGAGGGTGTGAGTAGGGGAGTGAGAGGCAGGTTTTTTTCGTGCAGAGTTTTGAATGATTGGAATGCCTTGCCTGAGAGTGTGGTGTTTGCAAGATGTTTGAGTCTGTTTAAGACACGGTATGATGAGATGTGTGTGATAAAAGGACCTCCCAGAAGAGTCTTTGACTCCACGAGTTCTTGGGGTAATCATAATAATAATAAAACGTTTTTGGCTGACTACCAGTAGTTAAATTTTCTTCATATTCTTCAGGATCTTCCCACTGTGCATCTAAATTTAGCAGGTCGGAAGCACTCAATTCTTCAGAATGAGATTTAATTAACCCTTGGATTATCATTGAAGGGGAGAAAGAAATGAACGTAAGAATTGGTCGCCAACATGCGAAATCACGTGCTTTATAGATAAAATTTCCCAACTGTTATACAAGCAATATAGTTGCCACTTTAAAAGCTACAATAATCATAAAAGAGAAGTTAATTTTCTGGTGTGTAATAATAAACAACGCATCCCTGAAGAGGATTAATTACCCTATTATCAAAATGGATTCTCCTTTTTGTGACATGCGCAGAAGTGTCAAAGAGTCTCTAATCTGCAAGCGTAATATAGCAGACGACATAAATTTTGGCGGTAAAAATTTGGAACATAGTATATATAGTGTACATGGAAGTAGTGTAGTATGCCATTAAAAATAACTTTGTAAAATGTTTTAAATCGGTAACTAAATTATTTCCTTCTGGTGAGTGATTTTTTATAATAGTTAGCCATAAAAATGCATAGATAGAAAATTTTTACAATCTGTAACATTTCTTTTTAAGATGTATATATGCGCACTAATTGAATTTGGGTATCAAAAAAAAAAAAATGATGCACTAATCAAAAATGCACTAATCGGGGGGTGCATTAATTGAGGGATTACTGTATGTGAATGCTGAGATGATCTGAGAAGATCTGAGAAGATTCAAACATTTTTGCTACATGTGTCACCAAAACAGTTCTTGTTGGTGCAGAACATTTTCTATTCTACTTTAATTTCTGAGTGCTTATTTAAGTTATGGTTCTCCAAGAAGTGGGCAAAAGCTGTTCAAAGAAAGAATAGTCATATCACAATTAGTTTTTATAAAAATCTTTATCTTCCTTTTCTTTATACTAAAGCTTGTCATAGCTGCAAACAAATTAATAATACATCCAAAAAAAGCAGAAAACTTGCATCCTGTCCAGGTGAGTCATGTTTTATGATCTCTTGCCAAAGTACTCTGCTATAACTTTTGTCTAACCCTGCTTCTGCCGCTTTTGTACTCAGCAGTTTTCTTGCATCATTATTCACAGAAAAGTCAATTTACTGGCTTCCCACTTTTCTTCTAATTCTTTCGATGACAATTTTGGTAAATGGCTTCCTCTTTGATTCTAAACTATATCCTCTTTGCTTCTGCATGCCAATGTCCTCCTCATTATTATCATAATTATTATTATTATTATTATTATTCAGGCCTCCATGGAGTCAAAAGACTCATCATGGGAGGTCCTTCCTAAGAACATAAAGTCTGTCAAGACTCATCGAGGGGAGGTCCCCCCCCCTAAGAAGCACAAAGTCTATCATACCACTCCTTAAACTCATTGACCGTTCTCGCTCTCACCACTCCATCAGGCAATGCATTCCACGGTTCAACCACCCTCCATGCAAAGAAACCACTCCTCACCCTCTTGCTCACAGTTTCCTTTCGTAACTTCCATTTATTGTGATGTTCTTACAATTTTTGCAATGTGATTCCTAAACTTCAAGTCTCTGTCCACCATCACTCTCAGACCTCTCGTCTCTTCTACCTCCTTCAAAATTCCCATTAATTGTATACTCTGCATCTCAACCTTTCCTACCATATATCAAAACCTTGCGCTGGGCAACATTAAACTGACAATTCCACTCACCTAATAAATTTAGTTTAATGCTTTATCTGAGTGTGAGCAAACAAAGATTGTGCCTGAAAGTATCTTCAGGAATGGTTTAAGGTGGTACAACACCAGGCAACTCGTTGCAAAGGTGGAGCAAGCTAACATTACTCCTATCTCAGTATCTCCCATAATGCAAAATACATCTCCTTGCAGATATGTCTAATGTTATGCATTAAGGGAAGGGCCACTACCCAGACTAGTTTTGCCCTTTATTGAGGTCTCTTCAGTGGGAGCCAGGCCCAAGTGGAGATACCAAGCAGAAGCATTAGCAAGGTCATCTCTACCTATAGGAGTGCCAAATGGGCACACCGTTTGGCAACTTCAAGGATATCTTTTTCTCCAGTTTTCATATACCTTTATCATCTCTAATTCCTTTTACAACACTCTTTCCTCTATTTCTGAGCTTCTTCAATAATCTCCAGAATATCTTGCCACCTTCTTGATATTTATTTTCTATGTTCTTATCAAAATCTTCCCACGACTTTTATTTAAATTAAGGGGATATTAAATCCCACATTGTTTTAAAACCAAATAAGAAACTCAAATATTGGAATCAGAGAGTTTCATGCCGAATATAGTATAATAAAATATAAAAGTATCGGCGATTACTAGCGTGAGCTAATGCAAGTAGTCCTAGTACGTAGCACAAACTCGGAGCAAAGGTGGTAAAGTTCTGATCGCTATTCTTGGTATTTTCCATAATGTAAAAACACATTTCCTAGGAAATGTATGCTGTTATTACATTATGGTGGGAGGTCACTACCCAGACCAGTTTCAGCCTTTTTTGAGGCTTCATCAGTGAGTAGCTAGACCAAATTAATACCAAAGGGTATAGTGAATAGTGAAAAGAACTTATGTACTCTGCTATACGAGTTGTCAAAAAAGTGCACCCATTAAGTTATTTAAATATAAAGAGCCAATAGGCTTCATTTTGGCGATATAAACATTATTTAAATTAAGGGGATATTAAATCCCACATTGTTTTAAAACCGAATAAGAAACTCAAAGATTGGAATCAGAGAGTTTCATGCCGAATATAGTATAATAAACTATAAAAGTATTGGCGATTACTAGCGTGAGCTAATGCAATCTTCCCATGACTTTTGTTTAGCTAGTTTTTCACAGTGTTTAGCTTTCTTGCAATTGTCTCTGTATTCTCTAAGAGCACAAGCTGACTTATTTGCTAGGAACTTTTGATATGCTTTCTTTTCTTTCACTGCCTGTTTAACTTCCTATGTCCAACAAGGGGGTTCTGATTTTTTTTATCCTTGTATACAACCTCACATATGCCTCTCTGACTAAATCAATCACTTTTTTTCTTCAGAGCTTGCCACTGAATCTCCGAGGTTTGATTCTTGTTCTCAAACTCTTTCATTTTTTCTTGAATAATGTTTGTATATTTCAGTCTACAGTTCACATCTGAGAGCTGCTCAAGTTTTATTCACTTTAAAACTTTCTTACATGTATTTCTTTTAAATATGAAATTCAATTTTATCCTACTTAAGACTAAATGGTGATCACTTCCTCTGTAAAGGAAACTACACTCTAGTGTCCTGCACCAGTGAGAAAACATCACTATCAACAATAACATAGTCAATGAGACTTTTCTTATTCCTTGCCTCTTCTCTCCATGTGAATTTGTGCACATTTTTATGTTAGAACATGGTGTTTAGTAATAACCAGTCCATGTCCTGAGCAGAAATCCAACAGGTATTTGCCATTATTATTAGCTTTGCTCTTTTCTCCAAATTTTCTCAAAATATTTTTGTATGTCTGACAATTATCTCTTACTCTGCTATTTAGATCCCCAACAAGGACCAACTTTTCCTTTTTCATTGTGTCAGTTGCTTTCTCTAAAGCTTCAAAAAATTCCTCCGTTTCTACCTTAGAAGAGAACCTTCTGTGGGACCATAGGCACAAATAAGTCTCATTGTCCAGTTTCCCCATTCTGATATTTGCCCACATCACATTACTTGAGACTGCCTACCATTCAAGAAGATTAGCCTCGTATTTAGTGTTGAATACTATGGCTACTCCTTCTTTTCCTTGATTGTCATTGCCTGAATATAACATTTTGTATTTACAGTATACCATAAATTAAATATTATCATAAGACCACAATCTTTGATGCTGTTATATATGAAGTTGTTATTGTAATCACTTTATTTAGAATATGGAATGTTTACTCATGCATAAAAAATAGATTTCATATCAAGGAAATTGTACCATATATCGGATTCTATATGGTTTTTCATTGTTCTTTTATTTTACAGCTTGAAGGAGAAGAAGAGATACTTCGTGGTCAAATTTTACTTTCATTAATGTATTCAAACAATCACCATGCTTTATTTGTTGGTATAGTGAGATGTGTTCATCTTCCAGCACGAGACACTAATGGTTATTCAGATCCTTTTGCTAAAATGTAAGTATACAGTTATGTGGTTCTTTTCAGATTGATAATTCAATTGATAATTGAAAAGCTTTCATTCATTTAGATCCTCCTAATAATGAGGATCCAGATGAATGAAACGAATACAAAAATAACAAAGCTGGTTAAAACTCGAATACAAGATTAGGTGGTAGACATAGAATTCTTTTTATGGCAGCAAAACTAAGGTCCTGCTTTAGCAAGCAATGTGTATTTTATGAAAAAATAGCAAATTGTGCTGGACAAGGGAGACTCATATAGGGTGATGTTTTGCACTTTGTGAAATTATTTACCAGATTGCTGCCTAGCAAGTTGGCATACAACTTAAGGATGCTAGAGATTGATAGAAGAAGGATGGTCTGAAAGTTATCATTAAGCTGCATGTGGATTGGGGAGGACTATATCCCAGAAATGTAGCATAGCTGCTGTTTAAATTATGTATTAATGATCTTTAATGTGAACTGGCAAGAGATATTCAGTTGTTGGCTAATACTGCAAAGTTAAGGAGAGTAATAAAGTGTGCTGCAAATGTCAAAAAGATTTAAATAGACTTCTTAGCATGAGGTAATAAGTGGAAGTTGCAGTTTTTAATATTAACATATGCTGCATGTATTAATGTTGCACTTGTCTATGGACCCTCTCCAAAATATTTTCTTAGTAAGGAGATAGCTCCTTTTGAGATGTGGTGTTACAGAAGGCTGTTGAGAATATCATATACTGAAAGGTGGATGGGTGCTAGAAAGGATCAGTGGAACTTTAAAGCCTCTTATAAGGATATTGACAGAAGAAAGTTGAAATACTTTGGACACATTGAAAGGAGGACTTCTCAAAACAGTAATAGGAGGTAAAGTTCCTGGAAAAAGAGGAAAGGATAAACTGTCAGTGAGATGGATGGTGTGTTTGGAGTGACTGATGTTCAGAAAGTTGAAGCCTCCAGAAAAGCATACAACAGGACCACATGGTGAGGACTTGTGTGACACATCACCAAACATCTGAGTGACCATTCAGCATCTATTGATGTCTATTGAACAGATGAATGGAAGGAGAAAACTCTGGAGAGGGTTCAGAGACAAATAACTAAGGCTGTATCAGGATTTAAGCATGATATGAAGAAACATAAATTGCAGAGCTTAGCGGATAGGTTAAAGAGAGGTAATGTGATAGAGACTTTTAACTAATTTAGAATGTTTTACCTAATATGAAAGGAATTATATCCAAAGACTAGAATTTTTGCTTGGAGAGTGCTGAAGGGGTGATTGAGTAGTTGCCACAGACAGTCTTGAGTGCTTTGTTAGTGAATGAGTGTGAAGAGACGTATGGTAGCTATTGTGTGAATAATGGTGAATGTGGGCCTTTCATGATAAATCTTCTCTGAATTCCATGGAGCATTCCTTTAGGTGCCTCCGTAGCACAATTGGAAGAACAGCAGAATGTTGTGCCCTTCAATTGGAAAAGACCTGGGTTCAATTCTCATAATGATGAGAAGAATCCTTATATGGGCTTTTTCAATTGAAGGTGAGTTAGCGGATCTTATATGGAGGTAGCAGGGTTTTTTCTCCCAGAAACTCAGGTTTTTCATCCCACATACAGACAAACCGGCCTTCAGAACATGCAATTTATAGACAAAAATACTGTTGTTGGTGATGATAGGTAGTAGATGGCATTGATGGTGGTAGTGTTGTAGTGGGAGAATTGAGTGGTAGTGGAGAGGAAATGTAGTTAGCGAAGTGGAGTAGAGAGCCCTCCCATGATGAGTCCTTGGACTCTCTGGCAGGGTCACCTAATAATAATAACAATAATCATAATAAAAACAAATGGTGATATGTTAGCTCTAAAGCCCTCATTGTTTACTAACATTGAGTTTACTTAATCTGTTCTTTATCCCTCACCATTCTATAATTTTCCCATAATCAGCCACATATGAAAATAATTTTCTGGGAATTTTCTTGGCCTGAGTTGGCTTACCACTGCTCATAATATTGTTTTTCTTTCCTTAACAGGCATCATCTTCATAGCCTTACTGTATTCTTCATGTAACTGATTATTGCCTCCCAACTTTTCCTCTTGAATGCCTGATCCTTTCATATTGCTTGCTTAATATTATCAATCATCCATTTTGTGTCTATACTTTTTGTTTCTTTACTTTTATGATAATGCAATACACCACAGATTATTCAACCTATGGTACGTTAGCACTGTGCATGGACAGAATGAAGAACTTTCCTAACATTGGATTTGAAGATTATAGTTTTTTTCTCTTTAGGAAGATACTAAAAAAAGAGACTGTTCCCAAATGTAGTGATAGATGGAATAAGTGATGAGCAAGCAAAATTTATTCTGTGAGTTCAAAGTTAACTGTGAAGAAGCGTTGAATAGCTACTGCATGTGTTTTAAGAAATTTAGAGGATAGTGGAAAAAAAGTAACAATACTAATTCTGATGAACAGTGATCATGGAAGTTTTTGTAGAAAATGAAAGCAGTAAAAACTGAACATTTGTGTGAAAGAGAGTTGTGTGAATTAGCGATGGGCAATTAATCACCATAATTGTTCTTTTCTGTATATCAAATCAAGTATTTTTAGTGAACTCTTAGCACCACCACTACAACAATGACAGTATTCAGTGGTTCAACATATTTGTGATTTGCATAGATTTAATATCTATTTTGAGGCAATGTAGTAATTTAAAAAAAGAGAAAACTTAATTTTCTGGATGCTAAAGAGGAGAGATATATTCATAATATATTTAGCCAGAAAAGATTGAAGGTTATTAAAATTATTCCACAAAAGAAAAGTTTCATCTTCTCCAGACATCTGGGTGTTGTCAAAAGTTAGAGTGGAAGAAAACTTTTTTGTGCAAGAAATAAGACAAGATTGAATTTTACCAGCACTGAAAATTAATAAGGATATCAGGACCAAGATTACTGCAATCTCTCCTTCCTTACTCTTCTGATCTTTCACATAACTTCTTACTTGCTTGGATTCATTCTCTGCACTCATTACTCACCCTTCCAGCAGCAGTCTCTCAAAATGACTCATACCAAAACCATTAAAATGCACTCCATCACTCCTGTACAGTTCATCATTCAAACTCATTCCACACATTAACAAACTGCACTTCTTTCTCTTCACACATTTCTGCTAAAATATCATTCATAATCCATGCTCTCTGCCTCATCTCATCACTGTCATACCTGAACACACATTGACTATCTTTCCTATCATGCTTTATCTTTTATACTTCTCAACAATCTCCTGATATCAATCTTACATTCTCCTTGTTCCCAGTCATCATTTGTTCCTATTACCACTAACAACTCTTTTGCTCACTTACTCTTTATATTCAATGCCTCAATCACTGTATTCATTTTCATTCTGGAAACCAAACATCATGCATCTTCTTGTTTGCCATACCTCTAATAACTGAATCCCCATACAACCCCACTTGTATTTCATTACCTCTTTCATTCGTTTTTATCTTCTTCCATCTTTCATACATATCTTCAATTCTCTTCATTTCGCTCTGATTCCTTCTCATGTCTTACCTCATCTTCACCAATTCAGCTTTCAAATCTTGTGTCATTTTTTTGCCATCATTCACACTTCTTATTTAACATCCGTCACACATGTTATTGTGTGACACTCTGTCATTGGCTTTCTTCTTAATTATTATTATTATTAAACAAGACCTCATGGAGTCAAAGACTCATCTAGGAGGTCCTTTTATCTCACACACATCTCATCATACTGTGTTTTAAACACATTCAAACTTCTTGCAGACACCGCACTCTCAGGCAAGGCATTCCAATCACTCACAACTCTGCACGAAAAAACCTGCCTCTCACTCCCCTACTCACACCCTCTTTATACAGTTTCCAGGGATGACCTCTGGTTCTCCCCTGATCTCCCACTATTCTCTGTAGAACTTCTCCACCATTGATCCTATAACAACCCCTTACCAACTTGTAGGTCTCTATCATATCGCCCCTCTTCCTTCTCTCCACTAGGCTCTGCAAATTACATCTTTTCAATCTTTCCTCATACTCGACATTCCAGAGGTCAGAAACTACCTTAGTCAGTCACCTTTGGACCCTTTCCAACATCTCTTCATCCTTCTGAAAACCAGGTGACCAAATCTGGGCACAATAGTCCATGTGTGGCCTAATCAAAGCCTTATACAATGGACCAAGAATCTCCCTCCTGCTACACGTCAGTGTCCTCTGCATCATTCCCAGAAGTCTTTGTGTTGTATTCACAATTTTGGCGATGTGTCCCCTAAATTTTAGATCCTATCCACTATCACCCCCAGATCTCTTATTTCCTCTACTTCCAACAATATATTCTCACCAAGCATAAATTCTGCATTCCATCTTTGTTTTCCAAATTTTAAAACCTTACATTTTGCAACATTGAACTCACATCCCCATTTGCTTGCCCAATCACTCAATTTATTCAAGTCTTCTTGCAGGGCCACAACATCTTCACTACTCGTTATGGTTCGTCCCAACTTTGCATCATCTGCAAACAACTGAATATCTCCATCCAAATCTTCGCCAATATCATTAATATACAAGTTAAATAGTAATGGCCCTAAAACAGACCCCTGAGGCACTCCACTAGTGACTTTCCTTTTCCTGGATATCGCACCCCCATACACAACTTGTTGATACCTATCAGATAGTCAGTCTCCAATCCAATGCACTAATCTAATATCCAACCCCATCTGCTCTAGTTTGACTGTCAACTTATCATGAGGTACTCTATCAAAAGCTTTTGTGAAATCCAAGTATATTACTGTGTATCCTTCTCCTCTGTCCAAGGAAGCAGTCACTTTATTGTAACAAGTAAGTAGATTACTAAAACATGACCTCCCTTTAGCAAATCCATGCTTGCTGTCCATCAAAGATTATACCATTGTTGTCAACCCAACTCTGGATCCTAGTTCTCACAAGCTTCTCCAACAACTTAACCACAACACCTGACACACAGATAGGCCTATAGTTTGATGCTTGAGTTCGATCACCTCCTTTATGAAGTGGCACAATCTTGCCCTCCTTCCACTCTTTAGGAACTTGACCAAGTGCAAGACTCGTATTAACAAAATATGTCAAGGCAGGTGTCAACTTCCTTGCACATTCCTTCAGAATATGCAGTGATATATTATCAAGTCCCACAGCCTTATTTATATCTAGTTTACTCAACTCCCCAAACACCTCTTGCTCACTTACAGTCAGTCTCTCCTCCCCATCATCAACTGCTCTTAATCTCTCCATGAAGTCACATTCACAAGATTGAAAGATCTTTATGAACTGCTCATTAAGTATCTCCACCATACATTCTGCAACAACTGTCTTTATACCATTTTCTCCAATCAATGTCATCCTTCCATAATCATTCTTTCTTTTGCTGGCCACATATCGAAAGAACTCCCTAGGATTCTTTTTGGCTTCATTAGCTAACTGCTGTTCATACCTCTCTTTAGCTACTGTCACCAACCAAGTCACCCTCCTTGCCTGGTCTTTCTAGACCTCATGAAATTGGTTGCTTCCACTTCTCTTATGCTGCCTCCACAATGCCCTTTTTCTCTGTATTGCATGCTTAATCTCTTTATTCATCCATCTCACACCTACCTTATTTAACCTTCTCACCCATGGTATACATTTAGACATTGCATCTTCTAAGTAGTTTTTGAAAATCACCCAAGCTGCATTGATCTCTTTTCCAGCTAACTCCTCATTCCATGCTACATCTGCAAGCTGTCTCCTGAGCTCTTCATAATCACCCCCCTTGTAGTTCCACATATACCCTTTTTTCACAGGGGTCCTTGCACTGCTGGCAACCACCCAGGTAATCAACTCATGGTCACTTTCACCAATTGGTGGATGATTTGACACCTCATTGATAATTACATCCTCCGATGAGATGACCAAATCCAAGACCCTTAATCCTCGTGTTCCCTCTGTTACATACTGTCTGAGGTAGTTATTCCTCAAAAACTCAAGAAACTCATTTTCTTTACTTCCAGTTGCTATCTCATCATTCCAGTCTATATTGCCATAATTAAAATCACCCATAATGATCACCCTTTTCTTATTTGCTTGGCTTATTTGACTATACATTTCACTATCACCACCATCCACATTACCAGGTCTATAACAACATCCCACCAAGTATTTGATTCTATTCACCTCTATCTCACACCATACTGCCTCAAAACCACTGGCCCTATTTCCCTCTTGCATCTCTACCTTGTATGGACATAACTCTTTCTCTATCATCAATAGCACTCCCCCTCCCTTTTTACCCCTTCTATCCTCACGAATCACATCATACCTTTCCATCT
This sequence comes from Typopeltis vanoorti, assembly GCF_054136105.1. Lineage (NCBI taxonomy): Eukaryota > Metazoa > Arthropoda > Arachnida > Uropygi > Thelyphonidae > Typopeltis > Typopeltis vanoorti. Next base: position 26,286,628 of record NC_143564.1, on the reverse strand, counting down.
CTATTCCTGTCAGGATGTCGTCCTCATCTAACCATGTCTCACTTATTCCGACAATCTCTGGGTGCACAGACACAATTAGTGCAACCATTTCATCCGCCTTGTTTCTTATACTTCTAGCATTGGTATACAAACACAACTCATTTCTGGATCTACAGCTAGTTCCACTGATACCACTCACTCGATGTGATCTCTCCATGCTGGACTGGGGCCAGTTCCCTTTCTGCTTCTTCATTTTAGAACCCTTTGCAATGCCATCTGTTTCCTCTTGATCCCTGGTCATCCCATTACTTTTCTGCCTACACATGCTCTCACTTCCTCTTGGAGCATCCACCTTTCTCACGCTGTGTACCCCTGCCCACCCTGAGCCTCCCCATTTCCCTGCTCCTCTTGCACACCCATTCTCTCATTTTCTATACTAATACCACTCACTTCCCCATTCATTTACACTTCTTCAATCTCTCCTGTCTTACTCTCCTGCTCTTCCACATCACTCCCCTCTCGATCTGATTCATTCTCTCTATTCACTTCTCTACTTTCCAGCAGCAGTCTCTCCAAGCGACTGCTTGGAGAGATTGCTGCTGGGATTGCACACCATAACCACTCAAATGCAGTCCATCGCTCCCATACAGCTCACTTCGTCCCTCAAACTCATTCCACACATTAACAAACTGTACTCCCATCTCCTCACACATTTCAGTCAGAATATCATTCATAATCCTTGCTCTCCGTCTCATTTCACCACAATCATACCTAGGCAACACACTGACTACCCTTCCTGTCACACTATTCTCTTTTATCTTTCCAAGCAGTCTCCTGACATTCATTCTGACATGCTCTTTGTTCTCTCTCAAATCATTTTTACCAATTAATACAATTAACTCTTTTGCTCACTCCCGCCTCATATTCAATGCCTCAATCACTCTACTCATTTTACCGCCTGGAAAACACACCTTAATCTCCCAGTAACTCTTCAAATCCATGCTTTCTTTGACTTGGTCAAAAGTTTTTCCTTGGTTGGTCTCTTCTTCTTTCCCCCCTCTATTTTGCCTTCAGTTATTCTTTTCACAAGTCCATCATGTTGAAGTATACGTCCATACCACCTATCCCTTCTAATTTTGATTGATCTAATTAGGCTTCTTGTTTCGCTTCTCTCTCTCAGGACTTGTTCGTTTGATTTTTTTTCTGTCCATTTTATTTTATTCATGGTGCCAGCACCACATTTCAAAAGCCTCCAATCTTCTTACATCTTCTCTGCCTAGAATCCATGTTTCACATCCATACAGCGTGATGTTCCATATCATTGTCTTTATTAATTTTTTTTTCCAGGTGAGATCAAGGGACATCTGCCCCACAACTGTCCAGGAACTCATTACATGCTTACAGAAAGAACGGTCCAAAATTCCCATTGATTTGCTGATGGATTTTCCAATTGTTGGTTGAAGTTTCCTGTTAAAATGCTTTTCAGCTTAGAGAATTAGGCTTTTGCATTGTGTATTGTTGATTTTATGTCTTTTCTTGTTCTGCCATCTTCTGTTATTAGGCTTCCCAAGTATTTAAAGCTTTTTTACTTGTTTTATTCATTTCCTGCTGATATCTATATGTTCTATATTGATAGAGGTTTTGCCTGTAACAAGGATTTTAGTCTTATCTGTGTTGATTTTCATTTTATATTTATGAAATTATTATTTAGTAATTCTAGTATTGTTTTTAATGTTCTTGTGTTTTCTGCTACAAGGTCTATGTCATCAGCAAATCTCATACACATGACTTGCTCACCATTTATCTTTATGCCACTATTTATTTTATCTTTAGTTTCCTTAATGGCATTTTCAATATATAAATTAAATAAAAGTGGTGAAAGTATAATCCTTGTCTTACTCCACTCCTTATATTTATTATTTTCTCCTTATCATTGATTTTAATCAGTCCATTTTGATTTTTATAAATTTGATAAATTATTTTCCTATCCCTCAAGTCTATGCCAATATTAGTTAGACAATTTAGGAGTATTTACAGGTTTACTTTATCAAACGCTTTCTCTAAATCAAGGAAGCAAATGTATATATTTTTACTAAGATCTATTCTTCTCTCTCTATTATTGTTCTTAAACAGAGTATTGTCTCCTTTATTCTTTCTGAATTCAAATTGGTCTTCATCCAGTAGACAATCTATTTTTGAATAAATTCTATTTTGAATAATTGTTAGCAGAATTTTGCTAACATGTGGGATTAAAGATATTTTTCTAAATTGGCTGAATTTATTAGCATTATTCTTTTTATTATTATTATTAAGAGAGACCTCCAGGGAGTCAAAGTTGATTTCATAAACTCTTTTGGTATTTCTCCTCTGTCATAGATTTGGGCTAGTAATTGATAGAGTAAGGTTTTTGTCTCATCACCTAGATTTTGTAGTAGTTCGATAGGAATATTGTCTATACCTGTATTTTTTCCCTTACTTATTTTGGATAATGCTTTATCAAATTCTCACATTATTGGGGATCCTAGATTATCTTCATTTTGATTTTCTATGCTAATATCGATATCAAGTTCATTGTCATTATAAAGATTTTCAAGATAATTTTTCCATTCCATTAATATATCCTCAGATTCTATGAGTAATTTTCCATTTTTGTCTTTGATAACATCATTTTTGCTATGCTTATTAAATTTGAAAGTCAGTTTGTTAATTTCTTTATAGGCCCTCTCAATGTTTTCTTTTTTAAATAATTCTTCCAAGTATTCTTTTTTGACTTGTCTATATTTTCTTGTAATTTGATTTTTAAGATATTTGTATTTAGCCACATCTTCTTTAACAACATTTTTATATTTTCTTCTTTCATCCATAAGGCCAAGTATTTCATCTGTTATCCAATGTTTTCTTTTTCTGTATTTTTCAATAATTGATTGTTGCATTTGTAATAGACTCTTTAATCATATTCCATTGGTTTTCAATATTATTCTGACTATTTGTTTTCTGGAATGTTGTGATCAGTTGCCTCTTGGTATCTTCTCTTTACTCTTTAATTTTTCAAGGTTCCATCTTATTGGTTTGTCTCTTTGGATTTGTTTCAGTTCTGTTTTCATTAAGACAAGGTTATGGTCACTACTGATGTTAGCACCTGGATAGCTTTTGCAATTTTTTATTTGGTTTCTGTATCTCTTCTTGACCAATATATAATCTATTTTATATCTATTTGAAACCCCAGGTGCTTTCCAGGTGTATCTTCTTCTTTTTGGAACTTGAAATAGTGTATTTGCTATAAATAACTGTTTTTGTGTACAAAATTCTCTTAATTGCTTTCCTCTTTCATTCCTACGTCCAAGACCAAATCTTCCTGAAACATTATCATTGCCCTCTTCTCCCACTATAGCATTCCAATCTCCCATTATTATTCTATTGTCTCTATCTTTAAAGCTGTTCCAGATTTCTTCTATTTGTTCATAAATTTCTTATATTTCTTCATTGTTATGTTTGTGATGTTGGCATGTAGACCATATAATGTTGAAGTTTACTAGTTCATTTTGAATACTTATAGCCATGATTCTATCACTGTGGTTAATTATTGTAGTGATTAAATTTCCAACTTTTTTCTGAAGCATCATTGCAATGCCTGACTCTCCCTTCTTTTGTCCTGAATATATCATTCAAAAATTCTCCAATCCAGAAATCACCCTGTCCCTCCCATCTTGTCTCACTAATGTCCAGAATGTCTATTTTAAGTCTTTCTATTTCTTTTTTCACATTTTCTATTTCACCTGATTCTAGTGTTCTTGCATTCTGTGTTCCAATGTTCAGCTTATTTCTTGTCTTCGTTTTTGAATAAGTACCAGGATTTTGTTGGCTGTCGACCTGAGAAGCCTGGTTACTTCTCCTGCCAGGCATGACTTCTTCAGTGAAGGCACCATGCTGATCTTGACTTCATTTTTAACTTCCATTGCTGCTTTTACTTGGGAATGTAATGTGGTGGTTTCCCCTTGCCTTCCACATCGCAGTATTGTAGCATGTATGCTACAGGAGGTTAATACAAGTAGCGTTGCAGTCAATTACTAGGAATGTTAGTGGTTAGTTGAAAGAGGAGGAAACACCCCTAGCCCTCGAATACTCTAATAGCTTTAGGGAGAATGGAGGACCTTCTACTGGGGTTAGTAAGCAAGAAAAAAGAGACAGATAAAAAGTTTTAAATAAAGAACCCTCATTAGGAAAAATGTTAGTATGAGGGCAGGGGCGTGCCAGCCATATGTGCAATGTGTGCGACACACACAGGAGCCAGGATAGTAAAGGCACCAAAGAGGAGGAAATACTTAAAAAAAACGTTTTTATAAAGTGATTTTTTTATTGGATGGGGGGGGGTAGGGGTGCCAACTAAAGTTTTGCACACAGGCACCGGACAGTACTGCCGTGCTACTGGGTATAGGGGTGCCAACTAAAGTTTTGCACACAGGCACGGGACACTACTGGTGTGCCCCTGTATGAGGGTAGAAGCAAGAAGTGGGAGAGTAAGAGAAAAGTATGACCAAAAGCTTTGAAATAGATCATACTTAGCTCTGGATCCTGGGTTAGCCATACTTGTGCCTGTAAGTCGCAAGCCCCATGGGGAATATCGAGGTTTACTGGTTCATTTTGAATACTACGAATATTATTGAATATATTGAATATTGAATATTATTCAATAAATACACTGAATATTATTTCTTTAATAACATTTATTAAATTAATATTTATTAAATTAATATTTATTTAATTAATATTTTTATAATAATAAAAAACAATCTATGATTATTGTTATTGTGTGATATACACAAAGAGAGTGAAGTATATGTAACCAGGAATGAAATTCATTGTTTTAAGAATAAATAATATCTTTACAGGTCAAGTACAGGATTGATGATGTAGATAGATGATATAAGTCTTGTTCTGTAGATGTGATTGGTCACAATTAACATCCAGATGAAGTCACCTGGATGTTAACTGTGTTAGTAGGATTATAATGTGGTGTTATAATCCCACCATGTCCACGTGGTTAGCCTAGTGGCTATGGGCTTCACAACCATATGCCTGGGGAAGGAGTATCCTAGGTTTTGATTCCCATCGACAACGTGAGGAGCTTAAGGATCTTCCTCAGGAATAGCCAAGTTAGCTGGTCTTGGGCTTGGACAGCAAAGTTTTTCTCCCAGTTTATCTGGGGTTTTTCATCCTGCAAGCAGGAAAACTGGCCCCATGAACACACACAGATACAGTCAGGAATACTTAAGACAATCCCTCCAGCCATAGGTCTGAATTGTCAGCTATGCCGGTCCCGAGCCCAGATAAAAATAGCGGGGATTGAGGTGGTGCCGTACCTCCCTGTAAAACGGGCTCATGGCCATTGAATCACAATACGAAATGAATGAATTCCACCATCTTCATAGCGAGATTAAGATGTTGTGAAGACAAAGAAGAATTGTTTACTGTTTGTGTTTTGATGTATAAGTGTGTTTTTCCTTTAATTTTCTAGATAACTGATCATGTGCAGCTTTTTTGGCTTAGATGTTTTAAGTTGTGTGAAAGATCGTTGAGCAGAGTAGGTATTTCACCATTGTACTGTATATATACTAGTGTCCAAAAGCTGAGGATAACTACCTACATTTTTACCTATATATGAAAAAATTTTCATGACTGTAGCCAAATTATATTACACAAAAATTATATTAATATTACACAGATTATTATTATATTACCTAAATTATTACACAAAAAATGTGTTATAAATTTTGTACTAATTAAATTGCAATACGTTTTTGGCAAGAGTTGCAATTTCCTAAGGATGTAGTTAAAAAATTAATGTACAGTGCTTACAGAAAAATATGTGGAGAGACATTTCAGTATGGAATATGTCCACCCCAAACTGCAATGCAGCTCTCATAACATCGTACCATGCTTAGCACCAAGTGATTCAGGAATTTAAAACCGATTAAAACCATTAACTCCTTTGCTTGCTCCTCATATCCAATGCCTCAATCACTCTACTCATTTTACCGCCTGGAAAACAAACCTTATGCATCTTATCATCCAGCACACCTTTAATAATGGAGTCACCATACAATGCCACTCGCTCATCTTTTGTTAACTCTTTCGTGCCATCATGATTTGTTTTAATATTTTTTACCTGAATTTTCTTAATTTCATTCCTCATCCAATCCAATTCAACTTCCGAATCTTGCATCACATTCTCTCTATCATTCAATCTTCCTAATTTTCTAACTCTCGACCCCCCCCTCTTCTCACTTTCACTCTCATTCTTCCCTCTGTGCTTCCGTACATTCGGTCCAACATGCATCCAACTTTCGCTATCATTCATTCTTTCGATTTTTTCCACTTTCTATTCCTGCATCACGCTGTTTCCAGTTTCATTCGTTCTCTCAATTTCATTTCCTTCCACCACTCTCGCCTCACTTTCGTCCTATTTAACATCCGTTATGGATTTTATATTACTTGTTTTCTTTTTTACTGATTTTTTAACATTCTTTCGCCTCTCTTTCACACCATCCTTCTCTTTCAAACGTGCACTCATTTTCCCCAGACATTCTTGCTACTAATACTTTCTGTCTTCAATTTCATATTTGCATTCATCAATTCGTCGTTGAGGTCGCACTTCACACACGTCCTCCTTCCATTCGCCCTAAACATCCACAAATCATTTATGTAATCAAAATAATACATATAGCACACCTCACACTTAACGAAACGACTGAAGTCTAAATTAAAATCATGGAATGACAAAGCCGCCGGCATGTTTTCTGCCAGTACTCCTCTAAGGACTAATAAAAAGAATTCATAATTAAGTTTAGGCAAATGAAAATCCCCCACACTAATAATACTTCTAGTGCACAACTTTTACAGTAGCTTTTACTTAAACAAATGCTCATATATACTTAATTATTCGAAGAATACTTATCTCAATCAAGAGCTCTTCTTACATACGTCTGCCACGCTTCACTCACGAGAGCCTGAGTGTGTTATGAATGTAAACACATTGAATCAGTTTAAAGCACAGTTGCATGAGCATTGTGTGCAATAGTGTGTACTTCCCACGATGCGTCTCTGACTCCATGGAGGTCAGATGTTAATAATAATAATAATGTGAAGGATGTTGTTAGATGCAGTGTGTGTGTGCATGCAATTGCATACATGCATGTGCAAGTGAGTGGGATGTATTCTTGATGAAGGGAAAAATATTTGCGAGATGAAAATGAGATTTGTGACAGAACGTGCCAGACATGTTTCAAATATGTATCCAGAAATGTGGATTGAGTAAAACACATAATAGCAAAGCAGTGAATGTTTCTAACAAAAGGTGCAAAAATGGAGAGAATGCAGATCAAATGACAGTAGGGGAAGTGAGCAAAGATGAACATTTCATATTTCTCTGCTTCTTTTATGTTATCATTCATATGATAATTGCATGAAAGAAGCAAAGAAATAGTGTGCTTAGATGGAATCTTTCACATGACAAAGAGTGAGCTTGAGCAAAAGAAACGACGTACAAATGAAGAGAAGATAGAGTATGAAAGAGCAAAAGAGGGAAAATAAGGAGAGAGAGAGAGAGAGAGAGAGAATTATATGGTGATTTTATTATAAGAGAAGTGCTTGTGAGCACAACAAATTTGTGTTGCTTGGGGAATAATCCTGGGTCTTACATTGGTCAAATTCCAAAGCAGTGGAAGGAAGGTAGGCAAGATTGTGCTGCTTCATAAAGGAGGTGATAATGACTCAAGCATCAAATTATAGGCCTATCTGTGTGTTAGTTGTGGTTAAAGTGTTGGAGAGACTGGTGAGAACCAGCATCCAGAATTATGTTGACAACAGTGGTATTATATTTGATGGACAGCAAAAGGAGGTCACGTTTTAGTAATTTATTTACTTATTGAAATGAAGTGATGGCTTAATTGGACAAGGGAGATAGACACAAAATAGTCTACCTAGATTATGCACAGGCTTTTGATAAATTACTGCATGATAAGTTGATAGTCAAACTAGAGCGGATCAGGTTGGATATTAGATTAGTGCATTGGATCGGAGATTGGCTATCTCCAATCCAATGTATCAGCAAGTTGTATATGGGGAAGCAATATTCCAGAAGAGGAAATTACTAGTGGTGTGCCTCAGGGATCTGTTTTAAGGCCATTGCTGTTTAACCTGTATGTTAATGATATTGGGGAAGATTTGGATGGAGATATTTAGTTGTTTGCAAATGATGCAAAGTTGGGATGAACTATGAGAAGTAGAGCAGATGTTCTGGCCTTAAAAGAAGACTTGAATAGATTGAATGAATAGGCATGAGAGTGTTCATGCCAGTTCAATGTTGAAAAATGTAAGGTTTTAAAATTTAAGAAACAAAGATGGGATGTAGAATTTATGTTTGGTGGGGATATATTGTTGAAGTTGGAGGAATAAGAGATCTTGGAGTGATGGTGGATAAGGATCTAAAATTTAGAGTTCACATTGCTAAAACTGTGAGGACATTACAACAAATTCTGGCAATGATGTGGAGGACACTGACTCATAGAAGTAAGGAGATTCTTATTCCATTGTATAAAGCTCTGATTAGTCCACATATGGACTACTGTGCACTTATCACTGGATTTTCATAAGAATGAAGAGATATTGGAAAGGATCCAGATGTGATTGACTAAAATAGTTTCTGATCTCTGGAATGTTGAATATGAAGAAAAGTTGAGAATATGCAATTTGCTGAATCTATGATATGTGACATGATAGAGACGTACAAGTTGATAAGGGGGTTGTTATAGGATTAATGTTGAAGAGGTTTTTCATAAAATGGTGGGAGATGGGGAAAATAAGAGGTTGTTCTTGTAAGCTATATAAGGAGGGTATGAGCAAGGGAGTAAGAAGCAGGTTTTTTGCATTGAGAGTTGTGAATGATTGGAATGCATGGCCTGAGAGTGTGGTTTCTGAAGAGAATAATAATAATAATAATTAGACATAAGACTAATAAGAAATCTGTATTGGAATCAGTCAGCTACCATTCAATTAGACAACATTACCACCAGTGATATTAACATCAAAAGAGGAGTGAGACAAGGATGCAGGACCGGCACATAGTATTTTTCTTGTGTGTGCAATTAATGTTTGGCACCTTTCCAAAAAATTTTTTTTTTAATAAAGTGTGAATAAAACGAACAGGAAATGAAAAACAAATGAAAACTGCTTTACAGTATAATGTTACCTACGGATTAGTCCTGCTTATACAAATTTTTTTCAAGTTATATAAATTTTCAAAATAATATAATAGTAATATAAAGTTAAGAGATTTATTCAAATATTCTTTACATTAATTTTGCTAAAAGGGACTCATCTGGCTTTCATTTTAGCGAAATCCTGTTGCGGTACATCAATGTTGATAGACTGAGCAATATTATTTTCTATTGAAATTAGTGCCAAACCATTTAGTTTTTCTTGACTCATGCTTGATCGCAGGTAGTTCTTTATTAATTGTAATTTAGAAAATGTTCTCTCTCCCTTAGCAACTGAAATTGGCAAAGTCAATAGTATTCTCAATGCAATCAGTGAATTTGCAAAGAGTTCTTCAAGGTTGTTGTTATAAATCCACTTCAAAACTATTTCTGGTATATTATTTTCTTCAATTTTTCTAGATAATAATTTCAGCTCTATTTGCAGTTCTTCTGCTTCAATGTTTTCTTTTTCACTTAATGCTTTTTCTAATGAACTACATTTTTCTTCCAATTGTTGGTCTTCCATGTTATCACATTCTGAGTCCAGGATTACAGTGATATAATCACTGCAATCCTGGACCCGATTACAGTGATATAATCGGGTCTACGATACAATTTCAGAATTTATTTGTTCGTTTCCGGGAAGATCTGAAGGGGCCCGAACGGAAGACAATGTACATTCATAATTATATGTACCATTCGTTGTTCATTTAAACTCTTATCTCATATTTTTTGACATCTTTTAGGTGCCTTTTCTTCTGCAGTGCCTGTGTATATTGCACACTTCGCACACGCCACCAGCCGGGCCTGCAAGGATGCATGCTCTCACCACTCTTGTTCAATATGTACAAAGAGGTAATCTTTAAAAAGGCATTGGAAGCATGTCCAGAGGGAATCACAATAAATGGAAAGATTGTTAATAACCTACAATATGCAGATGACACCGTGCTAATTACAGATAACATTATGGATCTCCAAAATCACATTGACAGAGTATACATAGAAAACCAAAGAATGGGAATAAATATAAACATCAACAAGATAAAATACATGGTCATCAGCAAACATCCAACCTCATCAATGAAACTGAAACTGAATGGAAAAAATATCGATCAAGTGTAAAGATATAAATATCTTGGTTGCTGGCTTAATGAAAGGTGGGATCCTGAAATAGATATAAAGACAAGGATTGAAGTTGCATGGCAGCCTTTCATGAAAATGAGAACATTATTCTGCAATAAAGACCTAAACATGGAAGTCAGATGCCGAATGCTGAAATGCTACGTGTGGTCTATTCTGCTCTATGGAGTTGAAACATGGACATTGAAGGCGACAACCATCAAGAAAATTGAAGCCTTTGAGATGTGGCTATACAGAAGAATGCTAAAGATATCATGGACAGAAAAAATGAAGATGTCTTAAAATCCATTGGCAAAGCTAAAGATCTCGTACAAATAATCAAGAAACAAAAAACATCATATCTTGGCCACATCACGAGAAACAGCAAATACCAACTTCTACAAACTATTTTGGTAGGAAGAATTGATGGCAAAGGAACTAGAGGAAGAAAAAGAATATCATGGTTTGACAAAATCAAGACGTGGACAGGAAAGAGCAGTGCACAACTGCTCCGATTAATGCAAGAACGCAGTTTGTTCGCCAAGATGGTCGCTGACCTTTGACAGAAGATAGCACCATAAGAAAAAGCACTGTACCATATGTAAGATTGTCTGATCAAAAGCATTATCTAAACAATAAAACTAGGCTCACTATATTTAATATATAGCATTATTCTTCTTATAGCAACTTAAAATATGAACTGGATGTATTGTGATTGATTTCAAGTTTGTTTACTTGTATGGTATTGCACTACTTATGGAACAATTTTGATGGATTTTATATTTCACCTTTCATTCTGCTATGCAGAAATTGAATGTTTGTTAGTATACCTAGAGAAAGGAGTTCTTATATCATTTTATTTGTTATTTGGACGAATATGTATTCATTTATTTTGTATTTTATTTTACAAAATAAAACTTGAGCTAAATCCAAAACAGTGCTAAGTATATCTGTTTGTCAAGTATATATGAACTGAATTGTACATAATAAATGAATGAATGTTTTTTACTTAATTATATGTATATCTCTTCTGTCATTCAACATAACAGTTTTTTGGTATTCTAGCTGTACACATTTATAAAATGTTTTAGTGTTGAAATATTAAATATAGAATGTTCATAGCATTTTTTTCCTCAATTAGACAGCTTAAGCCAGATCATCTTAGAAGACGGTATAAAACATCAGTAAAAAAGAAAACACTAAACCCCGAATATAATGAAGTAAGTTGATTAATTTTGTTTACTTAACAAAAAAAAGAAAAAAAAATGTAAATTTGCTGCATTTATCAAAAAACAAATGCTTGGTGTGTCATTTCCCATACATCATAAATCAAAAGCATATCATTATTTTTATAAGAGAACCGTTTCTCATATATTTGAAACAACAAGTATGGCTTAATGCACTTTCTATTATGAAAGTGCATTAAGCCAATAAACTCATTCTAGAAGTATCATCTAGAATGAGTTTATAATGTCTGGAATAGTAAAAAAATTATACAAATGGGAAACAAGAGGGGTTAGTGAGGTTGAGGTGTGGTGAGATACTGCAAGAAAGATATGTAGACCTTTAAATGGTTTGTTAACTTTGTATATTAGCTTAAGGAACATCAGAAATGAAAGATGGGTTTTGTGGCAATTGAGTTAATTTTTCTAAAGATTATAGGTACATGCAGAACATCTTAAACTGAGGATAATATACAAGCATAAACAGAAATGGAAAGATCAAGAATCTTCCAGGTGGATAACGAGGACAAAAGAATTATGATCAGGAGGAGTATATTAATGACAGAAGTGGGGAAAGATAAATTATGCCTGCTCAAAGAATAGAAGCATGCTATTAGACATTATGCTCCAGAATATTCTGTTGCATACTGTAAATACTTGGGAATGTAAAGAAAAACTACTGTGAACTGTTTAGGTAAATGGAGAGATTAAGTAAAAGGAAAGTAATCCTCATAGAAAATTTTAATTATGATGTAGAAAGAGAGCAAAATAGTTTCACTGCATAAAAGAGGTTCCAAGTGAAATAGCATATCATAGGCCAGTCAGCATCTCAGGGTAGTGATTAAGGTAGTGGTTCCCAAAGTGTTCGCTGCAGCACCCTGGGGAGCTGCGGCTTCCTCACAGGGGCACTGCGATTGCAAAATTTTCATAATTTTATTTCCATTTTCAATTCAGTGTGATAGGACATGACATCTAGTGGACCTGGTGCAAACCAGTAACTCACTTAGTAATAAGAAGCCTACAAATGGTTACTAGATGGTGCTCTACAATAATTTAAGTTTTTCGATTGTTTTAGTAGTTTCTCAAACTTTCTCGGTACTTTGTGTCAGTTTCGCCCATTCTTAGTGTTGAATTAGCTTTCAGAGATTGTATCAACTGAATATTGTTGTGATTTAGTCAAGTGAAGTTTTTGAAGTATTTCTTCTTGTATGTATTTTTAAAAATGGACCGGTTTTTACTAAACAGTAATAAGCAGTGTGAGAGAAAAAATAAAGAGGGCACACCGTCAAATAGTGGCAAGAGTGTGAAGAAGCGTAAATATTGAAAATATGATGACAGTTATTTACTTTGGTTTTACGTTGACAGAAGTCAATGGTGAAGGAGGCCGCAGTGTGTACTGTGTATGACAGTTTTGGCACCAGAGCATATGCTACCAAGTAAGTTGAAACGCCATTTAGAAACTAATCATTCCAGCATGGTTAGTACATCTTGTGACTACTTTACCAGAAAGTTAAGAGTTAAATCAACAAAAAGGTAGTTTTTATAAGCAGGCGTCAATACTTAGCAATGCTTTGCTAGCATCTTACAAGGTGGCACATAGAATCGCAAAATATAAGAAGCCTCATACCATTGCAGAAGAACTCATTCTACCGGTTGCTGTAGATATGGTGAACAGTACGATCGGTGAGTCTGCTGGGAAGCTGCTTTCAAAAGTGCCTTTGTCCAATAACACCATCAGTCGCAGAATACAGCACATAGCGGAGGATCCCAATGATCAATTAATTGAAAAAATAAAAGGGAAGGAACTTGGGTTGCAGCTGGATGAGGCCACAGATAATGTAATGATTATTATTATTCGTATACAGATACAAAATAAGTGGAAAAAGAAGAATCGGAAGACCAAGAAAGAGATGGCATGAGACCGGAACAGGTCACATGGCCTAAATTTCCATGTTAGGAAGAAGAAGAAGATTATTATTCATGACACCTCCAAGGAGTCCGAAGACTCATCACGGGAGGACACCTACTGTACAACTCTCCGTCTCCACTACTACACGGAACCTCTACTACCAATCACCTACATCAACGCCATCTACACAATACTCACTTGATTTGCTATGTACAGTTTATAGATGGTAAAAACATTATAGAAGACCTTCTCTTTTTTAAAAATATCAATGCTGGTGCTAAGGCTCAAGACTTGTTTGAGATCCTTGATACTTTTATATCCGAAAATAATTTGAAGTGGACTAAATGCATTGGTGTCTGTACTGATGGTGCTTGTTCTATGTCCGGCTGTTATGGAGGATTGCAGGCACTTATTTGAAGCAAAGCCTCCTGATGCACTGTGGACCCATTGCGTTATTCACAGGGATGCACTCGTGTCAAAATATCTGAGTCCGACATTGAACTACATAGAGCTATATTCTAAGACCAGGTCTTAGAATATGTAGTGAATATAGTAAACTTTATAAAAACTCAGTCGTTGAAAGCAAGGTTTTTCAAAAAAACTATGTGAGGATATGGGATCTGAGCACACATCTTTGTTCTACTACAGCACTTCGTAATAGCTCTCTCGTGGTAATGTTTTGTCTCGTATGTTTGAACTGCGACAGGAAATTTATATTTTTCTTAAAGAGGAAGACCACAAGTATACCGAAAATTTTGTGAATGAAGATTTTTTGGTAAAACTAGCATATTTGCAGGCGTAGACTTCTGTGGCTAATTGGTTCAAAAGATATATTTCGGTGATTACACCACATTTTTTATTATTCAGTTATACAAAATACTGAAATAATAGTTCCCGACAAGTTTCGTAAATCGTAGGATTTACATCTTCAGGGGGTAAATAGTATAACTTAAAGTTTAAACAAGAGAATTAATAAATACAAATCATAACCATCTGGCTATTCATAAACTTTAGTTTATGAATAGTTTATGAATAGCCAGATGGTTATGATTTGTATTTATTAATTCTCTTGTTTAAACTTTAAGTTATACTATTTACCCCCTGAAGATGTAAATCCTACGATTTACGAAACTTGTCGGGAACTATTATTTCAGTATTTTGTATAACTGAATAATAAAAAATGTGGTATAATCACCAAAATATATCTTTTAAAACTAGCATACTTATGTGATATTTTTGAAAAGATGAATGCTTTGAATCTCTCCCTGCAGGGATGCAACATGCACCCTTTAAATTCGATTGAGAAAATTTCAGCTTTTATAAAAAAACTAAAACTATGGAAAAGATACTTATCACAGCTTATCACCTAGTTTGAGAAATATTTTCAAAATGATAATTACGATAAATTTGCATGGATTCAAGATCCATTTAATGCCAGTGCTCCATCTGAATTTACTGCTGCAGAAGAAGAGAATCTTATTGAGTTGTCTTGCGACAATACGTTGAAAACAAAATTTAGCAGCATGGAATTAACTAAATTTTGGATATCAGTAAAAGATGAATATCCCCTTCTGAGTGAAAAAGCTCAGAGAATTTTAATTCCATTTGCGACTTTTTATTTGTGTGAAGCTGGATTTTCAGCAGTCGCTGTGATAAAAACTAAGTATCATGCGAAAATCAATGTGGAAAAGGAAATGAGGGTGGCTGTGTCCAGTTTGATTCCAAGATTTGAGAAAATGTGCGGTGATCAACAGGCTTATCCATCCCACTAATGATAATTAGTTGAATTTGTTCAATTACTTTTTTTTGTGATCTTAAATATGTGTTTTATTTATTTTTACCTAACCCTTTAATTAAAAATATTATTAGAATTTCGCAAAGTGTACTTGTTAGAATTTGACATAAGGCGCCTTGGGAAAACCTGGATTCAGCAAGGTCGCCGAGAATCGAAAAAGTTTGGGAACCACTGGATTAAGGTATTGGAAAAGTTTGTAAAAGACAGAATTCAGGACTAGGTGGAGAGGAATATGATACTTTATAAGGGGTAACATACTTTTATGAAGGGTAGGCCTTGTTTGAGTAGTTTGCTTACTTTTTTTTATAATAATCACCAGCACTGAGCAAGTCACAAAAATTATCCTCACCAGCATGAAAATTTTCTTCCCCATTCTAGCCAAAATTCTCATCCATTTTCCAGGCCCTGGTTCTACAGATGGTGTATGAAAGTACTAAATAAAAGACTAAAGTTACCACAAGTGGCTTGCAACAAGTGTGCCAGCTTTGTTTTCAGCCTATGCATTAAATATAAAACAACCATCACCAAATCCAAATCCAACTTCATAAAAACTAGCAAAAATCCTTCCTCTTGTCCATATGGAAAATATACCGTCTGTTCCCTAGAAAGTTTCCAGGAAGAAACACCCGTCTGCCCATGACAGATACGAGGCAGTGGGGGGGGGGGGGGTCTGGAAAGTTTTGTTATGCTTCTGTAAGAGCTTTTACAGAAGCATACATCAACAAGATAATTAATTATAGAATTTCCTTCTCATTTGCTTCTCTTTGAAATAGATACAAAGGAGGTCTGTCACATCACAATTCTCTTTGTTAAAGATATCTCAGGCCAAACTACTTAGATCCATTGGCTTACAACTGTCCTTTCATCCTACCAATAAGATATTTTTGCTTTACTAGTCTCAGCTAAAGATAAATTTCTGCCTTTAGCCAATCCTAGAGTGGATCAAATTCCTTGCCAGTGTGGATTATCATATTTTGGTCAAATAGGTAGATCTGTAGCTGTGCATTGTGATGAACATTCAGACTAGATTAAGTTCCATTAACCAGAACAATTGGGAATAAAGAAATGGCAGAATATCCAGAAACAAGTGAGGTTGTAACCCATTTATGGAAGGCTTCCTGTGAGAATAGATTGAAGGCCTGTGGGTTTTTGAACATAAGTTATTAAAGGGATTTTATAGGAATGGCACCAGAGACTTTTTTTTTTCAGTACATGGCAGGAATTGAATAGTCTCTTGTTCTCTCACCCCTGGAATTTGTGTAAGAGTATGGTGATAAGTAGAAGTGTAAGGACTAGATTTTTTTTGCTTGAAGGGTAAGTAAATGCATGAAATGGGTTGCCAGAGACATTTTTGAGTGCTTCATTGACAGTTGAGTTTGAGGAGGAGTATGATAGTTATTTTGTGAATAATAGCTAGTACAAAACCCACCACAGTGAGTCTATGACTCCATGGAGTTGTTCAAAAAAGAATAATGATATTAATAATAAATAAAAACAATGAACTGCCCTGCTACATAATGTCCCATATAATGTTCTGTTTACACCATGTAATTGTAGCACTGTGAACAGCTCCTTTTCTCTTGCATCTTCTTATATGTCTTTTCCAAATCAACAAAACTTATTTCCTTCCTCGAAGGAAATTCCCTCGAGGAAGGCCAGCTATCATACTTATTCTTGAATTCATTCACACTGCTTGCACTTACAGCATCCAATGGCAATCCATTTCAATCATGCACCATCCTATGAGAGAAAAATCTAGCCCTCACCCCCTTCTTAGTGGTATTCATTCTCAGCTTCCAAGGATTCCCCTTCCCCACTCTCCATATATTGAAAAATATTCTATTATTCTATATTATGATTATGATTATATTTTATGATTTCTCAACAGTTTGTCATAAACTGAAAATTGGATTCTAGCATCTTCATGTTTCTGTTTATTTGTATCCAGCTTGTTCTTCCACAATTTTTCTTAGTCTCTTCTCAAATATGCTTGCAAAAATCTTAAACAGAACACTTAATAGGAGGGAAAGTCCTCTGTCATATGCAGCTTTATTTTACTTTTTTACAGATGAGACTATGAGATTTGTGCTCCAATCATCTGGGATGCAGCCTTCTGAACATGCTATCTGATGCATAAGTGAAGCCAGTGTAAAACATTTATACCTCTATATTTGAGAATTTTGTTTGTTTATAAACAAAATTCTCGGCCTGGTTAGCCGAGTGGTTAGCGTATCTGCTCTCCAGCCAAAAGGCTGCTGGTTCGAATCCTGCAGTGGGCCTGGATGTTTGTGACTGTCTGTGAAAATAATAGTGGTGATGGTGGACAGTAAATGGCGTTGGTGTAGATGAGGCGGTTTGTGAATGAGGTTGAGTGGTGGAGACAGAGAGTTGTAGAGTAGGTGCTCTCCCTTGATGAGTCTTAGGACTACATGGAGGTGTCAAATAATAATAATAATAATAATATCATGTACCATGATTTCTCAACTAACTGTCTTAAAGTTAAAATCTGATCCTGACAATCTCTATTTATCCTGAACCTTGTTCTCCAAGATTCTCTTCCACAATTTTTCTTAACTTCTGAAATATGCTTGCATAAATCTTATCTGAAATACTCAGTGAGGAAATTCCCCTGTAATTCTCAGATTTAGTGTTATTTCCTCCTGTTCTATAGATTGGTACTATGAGAGCTGTATACCAATCATCTGGAATTTAACCTGACCAAGTCATCAGAATTATACAATGCAGCCACTGTAAAACTTTTCTTGAAAATAGGGTTAATCTGATTGACTCTATTTTCATACAGTTTTCTAGCACTCTTGTCTCAAACAAGGCTGACCATATATCATGGATCATCTAACCTAACACCATCTGCTCATTTCTCTTATTAGACTGTCTAGGCACCACTCTGTATATACAACAAGTGTGTGTGTGGGGGGGGGGGTCTGTGCTGCATTCTGCAACTCTCAATACTCACAATCCCTTCAATTCAGTATCTCTGTCATTTTGTATAAAATAGTTGTTTATGGTCTGAAACCTCTTGTGTACTGTGCTCATGTAAATCTGGATATATTTAGGCTGGAAGCATGGAATCATGAACCAGCATTCTTGTACTTTGCACGTTGTAATCAATCTTTTATTGCTATTATTCTCTACACCCACACCAAAAGGTTCCTCTGTTAATTCTCAATCCTTTGACCATCTCTGCTATTTAAGTCCACAAGAACAAAAAGCTCTTGGTTATTTCTACACATCCCCAATACTTCACTCAATTGCTCAAAATACTCATCTTTCATCTGTATTAGTGCATCCCCTGTTGGAGCATGAATTCCTATGATGACCATTGTCTATCCATAAACATTGAGAGCTGCTTGATGACATCCTCTCACATTTGGATAGAATTTTTTCATTTCTTCTTTATCCACAAAGAACTTTAGCTTGTTATCTGCTTATCTTATCAACACCATCCAGATGTACACATGACCACCCTAGATCTCACAACAATACTATTCTTTTTTTTTATTCAAGACCACTATTAAGTTTTCATTAGTAACTTCTTTTGACTCTCTATTTCATAGTTAGAACAAGATGTATGTTCCTCATTCCAAATCTCAAAGTCTGTGTTTGTAACAAGTTTCCCTAAATATCTGTCCAGTTCCATTTTTCTTAAGGGAATATGTAGCATAAGTTTTTTTAGAAGAAAGGGGAACTATTGATCCTTTGCTTAATCCCCAACCTATAGGACCTGAGTTTTATTCTCATAGTTTATCAGGCCATACAGAGAGGTTAGCATCACAGATCTCTCCACTACACTCCTGAAGGAATGTCTTTGCATAAACTATGAGCTCCGTGTATCCATAGAAAGTGAGCTTAAGATAAGATAAGGAAAATCCTCTAGCCATCACATACTCTAATAGCATCAGGGGTCAGAAGTAAACAAGAGTTGGTTTATTCTCCTGTTTGGTTAAAAGAGAAAGACCAAACAAGAAAGATGAAAAAAAAAAAAAAAAAAAAGAGGTGTGGGGACCTTGGAATGCCACTTTCCCTATTATCAAGATAATAGCCCTAAAGTCCTGTTAGTGTACCAGTCCTTACCCATTCTATAGCCATCACATACTCTAATAGCATCAGGGGGTCAGAAGTAAACAAGAGTTGGTTTACTCTCTCCTGTTTGGTCAAGAGAGAAAGACCAAATAAGAAAGATGAAAAAAAAAGAGGTCTGGGGACCTTGGAATGCCACGTTCCCTATTATCAAGATAATAGCCCTAAGTCCTGTTAGTGTACCAGTCCTTACTCAATATATTCAAACAATCCACTACAGCATGTGGATCCCTCATCCACCAGCTGAAGGACATGCACACACTCTTGAAGTCAGAGACCTCCAGGAGTACAGTAAATTTAAATTTAAAACTAGCCTGCTCTTGCAGGCTAGGAAGGTGAATCAGTTGGTAAAGTTAGCCAGAGTTAAAGGTAGCCATTAGTGGATGAAAATGGTGGATTGGAACAAGGGGAGGAATTTTTGACATTGGTTAGTTCATCCTGGCCAAAGGTTATTGGCATTTAGTGAGACATGCCTGACAGAAGATGATATACTTAGTGGGATAGAATGTGATGGGTATTAGAGTGTTCAGGTAGGATAGAGAGAAAAAAATGGAGAGAGGAGTATTATTGACGATAGCTATTCACCTTCAGGTCAGTGAAAATAGCACATCTGAGGCTATCTGGTGTGAGATAGAGGCCAGCAGAACAAAATATATAGTTGGATGCTTCTATAGACCAGGAGATGGAAAAGATGATGGGGATGATATACATCAGCAAATATGCTCAATATGTGAAGGGCAGGTAATTATCATGGGGATTTCAACTATGGGAACATAGATTGGAAGGAGTAAAGGACACATGGGAGGAATGAAATGGAATTTATGGAGTTACTATGGTTTAATCTGAGACAGCATGTGATGGAATATTCTAGGGGTTTGAGAATGCTAGGTCTAGTAATTTCATCAGAGAATTTGTCAACAACTAATATGACCACATTATGGCCAACTGGTGAGAGTGATCATATGGCCTTGACCTGGGAGGTGGCTAAATGTGTGGAATTTTCTGTTAAGAAGGGGTATATGTGGAATTACAGGACTGGTAAGTATGACAAGTGTAGGAGATTGCTTGGATCAGTGCCATGGCATGGAAAACTGCAAGGGTTGGATGTTGATATTGCATGGGAAGTGGTAAAGGAGTGTTTGAGGGAAATAATGGCAGACTGCATACCTAGGGTATAGCCATTGGCCAAAAAGGTGTGGCATAAGGAAGCCAGTTCAGCAGCAAGAGCATTGTCATTGGAACAAATTGCTCTTGCTCTGTGGGTTAGTGTTTTTAAGATACCATACTGTTGACAATCATACCATCACCCTTCTCAACAGTATGGTATCTTAAAAACGCATGCACAAAGCGAGAGCAATCTGTTCCAATGGCAATGCTCTTGCTGCTAAACTGGCTCACTTATGCCACACCTTCTTGGCCAATGGCTATAATCCACATAAGATAAGCAAAATACTAAATGCTCCTAAGAAACTCCTCCTTAGGAGGGGATTCTTAGGAGCACTATCCACCACAGAGAACTACAATAAAACAGTCACCATCCCATACATTAAAGGCACATCGGAAGATATCTAGAATTCTCAATAAACATCAACTACGCACTGTATTCAGACTATGTGTCAAATTAGCAGCTCTCATCCGTTCACCCAAGGACAGCATCTCTCCTTTATCACATTCAGGAGTCTACAAAGTACCCTGCTCATGTTATCAAGCCTACTATGGTCAAACAGGAAAAACTGTGGACATGTGCATCAGTGAACATAAAAGATACATCCGACACTATCACTATGGCAAGTCAAGCCTAGCAGACCATGCTTTGGATGCCCATGCACACAGGATCAACTGAACTGGAAGAAAACAAAAGTACTGCACAGAAGCATTTACAAGTCAGAGAGATTGTTCTTAGAAACAACAGAAGCCATGAAACATACTCCGAATCTCAACAAATATGGCTGTATAAATTTGCCTAAGATTTTACAATATATATATATATATATATATATATATATATATATATATGTAGAAAGTTTTTTACCTTGGGTATCATAAATGTTAAAGATGCCAAACTATTTTAAACCTGGTTTTACTCCATTTCCCAAGTAAGCAAACAGACAAATAAGTCAAGTTTGCACCTGCACATAATGCAAGTCTAGGTGACCCGCAAAGTAGTGCAAGTCTAGGCAACTCGTGGTAAAGGTGGAATAAGCTCTGATCACTATTCTTAATATTTACCCTTAATGCAAAGCCCATCTCCTTGAGGAGATGTATGATGCTATTCATTAAAGGCAAGGGGCCACTACCCAGATCGGTTTCGACCTTTATTGAGGTCTCATCAGTGGGAGCCAGGCTTAGAAATACCAAGATTAAGTAACATAGAGCTCATAAGTATTTTACCAAACCAAGTTACCATAAGGTGCTTTGAACTTATTAAATAAAAATCTCAGGATGAGAGATAGATGTAGAAAGTTTTTTACCTTGGGTATAATAAATGTTAAAGATGCCAAGCTATTTTAAACCTGGTTTTACTCCATTTCCCAAGTAAGCAAACAGACAAATACGTCAAGTTTGTGCCTGCATGTAATGCAAGTCTAGGTGACCATCTTTAACATTTATTATACCCCAAGGTAAAAAACTTTCTACATCTATCTCTCATCCTGAGATTTTTATTTAATAAGGTCAAAGCACCTTATGGTAACTTGTTTTGGTAAGAGTGTGGTAAGAAAAGCAAAAGCAGATTATGAAAGGAAACTAGCTATGCAAGCTAAAGAGAATCCCAAACAGTTCTTTCAATATGCTGCAAGCAAAAAAAAAACTGTACACGGCAGAATGATTTTAAGGAATGCCGATGGTAAGAGGTCACTGAATCAGTCGATATAGTGGAATTACTGAGTGAGCACTTTGCAAGAGTATATCATCCAGGTGGTGACATTGAAAGAATGAAGGAACCATTAGTTTATATGGGGATTGTGATGAATGAATTGTAGGTGAATAGTCTATTACAGAACATTAATGTGAATACATCTGTGGGATTGGATGGTATACCGGCATGGGTCTTAAGTGAAGCGGCTAAAGAATTATCAGTGCCCTTGACCATGTTGTTTAATTTGAGTCTTGGGTCTGGTTTAGTCCCGAAGGTGTAGAAAGAGGGGAAAATAGTTCTGCTGCATAAAGGAGGATCCAAGACTACTGTTGCAAATTACCGCCCGATCAGCATATCAAGAGTCGTTGTTAAGGTCTTGGAGAAAGTAGTCAAGGGGAAAAATACAGGAATGGATTGATGAAAATGAGATACTGTATGGGGGACAGCATGGCTTTGTGAAGGGTAGCTCATGCCTCAGTAACTTGCTCAAGTTTTATAACACAGTGACAGCTGAACTGGATAAGGGTAATGGGTTTACAGTTATACTGTTGGACCTGGCTAAGGCCTTTGACAGGATACCACATGGAATTCTAATCTGTAAACTGCAACATATGGGAATAGATATAGGGTTGGTGAGATGGATAGATGGGTGGTTGATGGAGAGATATCAGAGAGTGATTTATTCAAGAGTAGACTCCAAAAGACGGCCTGTAACTAGTGGTGTGCCGCAGGGTTCTGTTCTTGGTCCACTGCTGTTTAATTTGTTCATTAACGATACAGGGAAGGATCTAAGAGGAACCAGGGCCGGCCTTCTCTATAAAGGGGCCCGGGTGCAAGAAACCTTTTGGGGTCGTAAAATATTTTTCAAATGTAAAAATTAAAGGATTCGAAATAAATGTATTGTAAAACCTCTTACTTGCAAATGATTTTGGCACAGGAAAACAAAAAAAAAACACATTCGAAATATAACAGGTTAACATAATGTTTACTGAACACAAAACAAAAGTATTAAATAATTAAAATAAAGAAATATTTAACACAAACAAAAGTAACCTGGCTCGCCAACTAGCGCACAAAAACTGTTTACAATTAATTATTTTTTAAAGTAATAAATAGGTTTACTATTTAGGGGCCTAGTTTTACTAACACATATATTGCTTAATATGTATTTATTTAAATATGAGATTTTTTTTTATGTCATTAATCATTTCCGAAAAATTACAATTTTTGGCGATTTCCTTTTCGATGCTTAATATAGCAAGTGTGTTTAAGCATTCTTCGCACATACTTGACCAAAGATAATTCTTTATCAATTTTAATTTGCTAAAAGAACGCTCTGCACTTGCTATAGTAACTGGTAATGTAAAAAAAATTTTCAATACAGTTAGGGCATTTGGAAATAGTTCATTATAACTATTATTTAATATATATTGCAATATGTCTTGCGCGTTATTTACATTTTTTTGGTCCAAGATCAATTCTCATAACAAATCAGTTTCCTGGATTAAGTCTTCATTTACATCTTTACTATAATATTTTACAAAATCCCTTGAGCGGTTTTCTAGTTCATTTTTTTCTAATGATTTTATATCAGTGATTAATTTAAAATAAAAAATAACATTGGGTATATTTTTAAATCTCTCATCTATTTGTATAATATCAGTATCAATCCCAACGTTGAAAAAGTGACATCTAAATTCCTCTACCGGGTTTAGTAAAACTTCATTTTCTGCTAGTTTGGAAAATAATCTTTTTCTTTTTCGAATTATTTTTTCAGGGAAGTCTTCGGAAATATTCAAGTTTTGTGCTATCATTTTTGCGTCATCTAAAAATGTGTTAAATTTGATCTTAAATTTTGGATTTCATTTTTAATTTTATTTACTAAATTAAAAGCAGAGTCAAGAACAATTGATTTTGCTTGATATAGTTTGTTGATACTATTAATTTTGACAATATTGTAAACCACACCGATAAGCTTAAAAATGGCATTTCTTGTAATGAATCTAGTAGACTTTTAACTTCGGATACTGCTGTGTTATTGTTAATTGCACCAATAAATTCTTCTAAGGCATTATTCTTCTAAGGCAATAAATTCTTCTAAGGCATTCCGAAGGTTTTTATAGGATTGATGCAGGGGAAATGTTTCAGCTGTGTGAAAGTGATGGAAGAACAAGAGGTCATCTCTGGAAATTAAAGAAGAGTGTGGTTAACAAAGGTGTCAGAACAAGGTTTTTTGCCTGGAGGGTGGTGAATGAGTGGAATTCATTGCCTGACTTAGTTGTGAGCTCTTCATCTGTAAATGAATTCAAGAAGAGATATGACAGATATTGTTTTGCTAGTTTGGGTCTCCCGCGATGAGTCTACTGACTCCATGGAGATACCCGTAATAATAATAATAATAATAATAATAATAATAATAATTATAAGTTTGTTCAAACTGTATATACACTGCTTTGACTGCGTCTATTTTGCCTTCTCATCGAGTATCACATAATGGTTTAAGCGTAATATTCAAATGCTTTTGAATAATTTCCCACCTTTTTGTAGATGCAGAAAATATGCAGTATAAACGTTGCAATATTCCGAAACTTTTTTACAATATATACTACTGGAAGCAGCATCACAAATTATCAAATTAAAAGAATGTGATAAGCAAGGTACATAAATTGCATGAGGATTTAAGCTAATTATTCTAGATTGTACGCCTTTATATGTTCCCTTCATATTGCTACTGTTATCGTATGCTTGCCCTTTACAATTCATAATATCTAAATCAAGCTCACCTATTCTTTTTAAAAGCGAATTTGCTAGTTCTTCATCAGTCACATCAGTTACTTCAATAAATCCTATAAATGATTCATTTATAATTAATTTTTGGTCTACAAAATTTACATATCTAATCATTATTGAAGTTTTTTCCTTGTGAGAAATATCAGGAGTACAAATCCATTTGGATACTGTAATATATGGCTGCTTTTATATAGTCTTTAATTTTATTAAGGACTTCATTACCTAATGCAGCAATAATTTCCTTTTGAAATCTATGCGCCAAATGATGCACAATTCTTTTTTTCGTATTTTTAGTTCTGTTTACATCATCCATTAGCACAGGATCATATTTACTTAATAATTCTATTAAACTTAAAAAATTTCCATTATATGGCATTCCTATTGTTTCATGGGATCCTCGAAATGACAGATTATTACTTGCTAAAAATAGAATTACATCTACAGTTCTTTGGAATAGTAATTTTAGACGTTCCGTTTCTTTATTTATATTAATTTCATTTGTTCTGTCAACAGTCGAACATAAATTAAGCCTTTTTAATAATTCTTGCCAAGCAATAAAAGAATTAAAGTGACCAACAGAAAGCTCATGATCTCGAATTACAGATGACGGTTTTCTCCATTTATTAAAATCATATATAAATCGTGTTGATTGATCTTTTCCTCTTTTTTGGAAAAATAATACACAACAAAAGCAAAATACTGAGTTTTGAGCTTTTGAGTAAACTAACCAGCTGGGAAGCTGAGTTTCACCATTTGGCATTTTTTTAAAATAGTGCGATATAGAAAATGATCTATCTTTAACATTCTTAATGAATGTGTCTTGATCATGTTGTTTAGGTCTGGTTTTAACACAAAATAATCTAAATTTATCAGTTATAATGTTTGGCCACAAACCTGGATCATCTATATTCACTTGATCACCATCGTCATTATTGTTTTCTTCGTTATAAATGCAAACGTTTGTATAATCAGACGCGTCTTTTTCGACGAATCCCACAGTTTCTACATTTTCGCTGAAAAGTTGTTTAGCTTGTTTGGAGTTTTCTTCTTCAGTTGAAGTTTGAATTGCAACTGCTGAAGTTGTAGCAATTTCGTTGTCAGATTTATTTTGTAGCCATGAAAACAAATCTACTTGTGACTTTTTGAGATTTTGCTTTACTTCTTTTTTCTTTTGTGCTGATTTCCTTTTTTGATACCCAGAGGGATACTTTCTTGGCATGGACATTATGGGTTAGGCTTTGTCTGTCGAATAAGCAAATAATATTAAATATTTTTATCCCATGAATTAACAAAAAGTTAAATATGTATACATACTTTTTACAATATTACAAAATTTTAGAAACACTCAAGGAATGTGTTTATTTTTTTCGTTTGTTTACTTCAGTACATCAGTTTCACCCTTATCTGTCACTATTAACTGAGTTGAAATTAACGTAGTTGAGATCTAATCACATGCAGACAACACTTCATAATCCTGAATATTGTTAATACATTTCACAGAGCTTTAAAAATAACTTACCGTATTTACTGGAATATAACTGGTCCTCGCGTATAACTCGCACCCCTGATTTTACTTTGCGAATAAAAGAAATTGAAAAGTTTTGCATAACCTCGCACAGAAAAAAAAAGTTTTATTCACGTTCACCTCATGGCAATAGTGACTCGCTCATGGCAATAGATCCCGTGGCAAACCACACGCTCTCCATACTAGCCAATACGTCTGCAGACGCAAGTAAAAGCAGGTCGTTTTATTGCATCACTGAATAAGGTACAAACATTTGCAGTCTGTGTAATATATTTTTCAACAAATAGTGCAATTAGAGACAGCTGGGATAAAAATGGCACGAACTAATGAATCGCATGTCCCTTGCCCCAAAACCTATGCTATTTAGCCGCAAGCAAAACCATATGCTGCACTGG
Source organism: Typopeltis vanoorti (assembly GCF_054136105.1). Lineage (NCBI taxonomy): Eukaryota > Metazoa > Arthropoda > Arachnida > Uropygi > Thelyphonidae > Typopeltis > Typopeltis vanoorti. The sequence goes on along the minus strand of NC_143564.1, from coordinate 26,259,684 downwards.
CAAACACTAAAAACTAATGTGTGGGAGTCTGTCCCCCCAGCTCAAATGCAGAGCAACAATAAAAATCAACAGAAAGTGTTAAAATTCGTAAATGTGTTAAAGCTAAGAAATATATAGTGAATATTGTTATGGCACTTTCAGATATTGAATTTGGTTGAAGAGAATTAGCATTTCAATTCAAAAATTGTCTGCTGACTTTTATCTTTGACTCATGCAATCTTTTTTTTATACCGCACCAATCATATGCACATATCTTTACTGGCCTACTAGTACCATGGCTGTCTGTTCATTAGTCATTTGTGAAGGATTATTCATGAGTACCTCAAGTCTTGTAAATTACTGCTAATTTTTGCTTGAAATAATGGGAAAGTAGATGGTGCTATTTGGGTAGGATGCACACAAGGAAACTGTTCTCTAGGCAGGAAATAGCAATTGTAATACATGCGGGGATTTTACGAAAAAAACTGAAAACTTTAGTTTCCAAAAATCAACGTAAAGGAAATTTGCTTTTATATCTAATAAGTTAAACATTAATTGACAATAAATACTCCCAATCCATATTTTCATGACTTACGATTTAATAAAATCCAAATCCAAATCCACTTTAGAAAACAGATACGTTCTTTACGACACATGAAAAGATATATCAAATGATGGTAAAGGAGTCATGCCACATCTGGATGTCTGAAGAATAATGCAACAACTGAACTGGACAAAACTCGTAAATCAGCATATCGCGGAGATATATCGATGGCTTGGATATAGGATGTTTGTTTCTAATTTTTTACTTATTATTATGAAACAGTTGGTAGTTTAATTAATTATTGCATTTTTATTTGGTATAGCTGTAGTTAATAAAATTGTATTATATTAATTTAAAATATGTGTCAGCGAAGATGTTTGAAATGTATTTTTTTATTTATTTTTTAAGATGAGCCCTGGATTGCGTGCCACGTTTGGCAGGCATGTTAAGGGTTGTCCACCCCTGCTCTAGACTAACCATATATAAAGAATATAATAAATATTTTTTCAGCAGTTTCGATAACGAGCCAAATGATATAAATGTGTAACAGATTAGGAAAAAACTAATGATGAATCTAGCATTTTAGGGTAAAAACGAAATCATGTTTGTTAATTTTTATATACTGCATAAACGCATCAAAAGGGTTAAGCAAAAAACCCTAATGTAATAGGGAAACACAGAGATATTATTATTACCGGAGGCCCTAAAATCCTGTCGATGAAATCTCTTTAGTTATAAGCAAAATTAGAAGAAAAAAAATAATAAAAAATAAAAAATACGTTTCCGCAAATGTGTACCGACTGTGCCCACTCGATCGTAGGGCCCAGGTGCATTGCATTCCTGAGATGGCTGGCCCTGAGAGGAACAGTTCATTTGTTCACTGATGATGCAAAGTTGGGTAGGGCAATAGTGAATGCAGAAGATGTCAAAATCTTGCAGGATGATTTGGATAGATTGGAGTTCTGGGCTAAGGAGAACGGATGGCAATTTAATGTGACAAAATGTAAAGTTATGCATTTTGTGGCAAAAAGATTAGCAGCAGTATACCACATTGGTGGAACTGTACTCCAGGAGATTGATGAGGCCAGGGACTTGGGAGTGTTGGTGGATAGGGAGATGAAGTTTAGGGGGCACATTGCAAAAGTGGCTAAATCAGCTCATCAACTCACTTGGTTGTTGAAAAATACTTTGACGAGCAGAGACAAGCAAGTTATTGTACCTCTGTATACCGAGCTTTGATAAGACCTCATCTCGACTACTGTGCCCAGATTTGGTCACCTAGGTTTCTTCTTGATGGGGAGGAGGTGGAGAGGATCCAGAGGCAAGTGACCAAGATGATAGCAGGTCTATGGAATGAACCTTATGAGAACAGGTCGAAGATTTGTGGATTGCAGAAATTGGTTGATAGGTGGAAAATGGGAGATGATTGAGACATTCAAATTGCTGAAGGGTTTCTATAAGATTGATCCAGAAGATATTTTTGAAAATATGACTGGTGGTGGGAGGACTAGGGGCCATGCATGGAAGCTGGGCAAGAACGTGGTTGACAAGGGAGTTAGATCTAGGTTTTTTACTTTGAGAGTGGTGAATGAGTGGAATAAGCTGCCAGAGTCTATTGTGGGTGCTATGACAGTGAGCGAGTTCAAGGCAAGGTATGATAGATACTGTGAGAATGTCGAATAGTTGTGTTGACATGATGTTTAGGGCCTCCCTCGATGAGTCTAAGGACTCCCTGGAGTCGCCCGTAATAATAATAATAATTACTTAACCTTGGTATTTCTAAGCCTGGCTCCCACCGATGGACCTCAATAAAGGTCGAAACCGGTCTGGGTAGTGGCCCCTTGCCTTTAATGCATAGCATCATACATCTCCTCAAGGAGATGGGCTTGGCATTAAGGGTAAATATTAAGAATAGTGATTAGAGCTTATTCCACCTCTACCACGAGTTGCACTACTTTGCAGGTCACCTAGACTTGCATTCCATCCAGGCGCAAAGTTGACTTATTTGTCTGTTTGCTTACTTGGGAAATGGAGTAAAACCAGGTTTAAAATAGCTTGGCATCTTTAACATATATATATTGTTAAATTGTGAATGAAGATATTTTATATGTTTTAATACTTCATTCACATTTAACATAATCTACCATGTCATAAGCAAGACCTGTAAATATTATTTGTTGTTAGTCTCTTGCTTGTAATATATTATTCATATAAATGCTTTGAGTTTTGTTTGTTATTAATTATTTAATCTTAGAATATGTAATAATAATGAAAAGACTTTATATAAATATGTCATTCATTTTGTTTAGTTTATTCTGTAAAATTTATTATAAGAAACTGTGTATATGTAAGTTTAAATGTATATTATATAAATTGTGATATATCTTTTTATTTCTGTATGTAAGAGTGATTTTATGTAATTCTTCTGATTGGCTGCAGAAGGAGAAACGGAGTTTATTTTAGTTAGCTTGTGCGGAGAACATGAGCTACTGTGTATATACAGAGAAGCCAGTGGATATAAGCTGAACTGGTTAGAACCGGATTTTTGCGGGAAGAAGGAACGTATGTTGATCGGAAAATGAAAGTAAGTAAGGGAGAAGCTTTAGAGATAGCATAGAGACCAGTTGTGTGTGACAGAAGGAGAAGGGATGTATACCGTAAATCGACTGGGGAAAGGACCGGGAATTAATAGGCATCGTGAATTACTTCTATGGGAGTTCTGATACTACAATATTTTCCATGTGGTTTGTGGAAGTATAGTGCAGAACCGAACTTAATACATAAAAGAAAATAAGGAATTAGTAGATAACTGAAACCTAGTGCATCAAAACTTGTATATTTCTGTGTCTATAATTCAGTTATTATAGTGGAAGATTTCTTTAGAATTGTGTAGCCATAAAGTAAGAGTCTACAAGAATTTCAAATGTGCCTTTGTGAATTCGATGTGTAGAAGCAGTAACCCGGTAAGAGTTGTCCTTTTTGTAACCTGTGAAGCTAAAACTGTTAACTCCGTCGGATATATTTTAACCTTAGATGTGGTGTTATGTCGATTAATGGTCGAATGTTAGACGTACTGAAGTACTTTCCCCTCCAAATAATAAGTGTCATGTTGTTCTATCATATGTTAGCTGACTGAGAAAGAATAAAGTGTAGCCTGTCATAAGATTAATTATTATAACATCTGGAAGGTCGAACTTTTAAGAACTATTTTCAACTTGATTGACTGAACATAAAGAACTGATAAATGAATGTTTGATAATTTATGGATTGTAATTATTCTGAATACTTTAAACTGAGCTAATATATTTATGATAAGATACATCCAATTGGTTAGAGTGAAATATGTCAGAGAAATACTAATGCTTTGTGAATTAACAATTGTTAACATTAGTCATGATCCTCAAACCTAATTGAGAAGTTATTAATGTATGAATGTGAATTCTTATATTTTAATTGGATAACCTTTTGCAGATAGTTATACTTAAATGTATATATTGTACTTTTCCACATTAAATGTTTTCTTTTGTTGAGTTAAACTTGGTGTTTGCCTGATTTTCTTTCATTGCACTGCTCATAAAATTAATCGGACCTTTACAGAAGTTGCAATTAATAATCTCGGCCTGAAGATAAAGTAATAATATAAGTATAGTTGATGATTGATTCCTTTATATTGTTTAGACTAATCTGAATATAGGGTGGCAGTATAATATAAATTTCTTTATATTCAGATGAGCATCAATCAACAACTATTGAAGAGAAACGGAATTTGAGGAGGTAAAGATAAGATTAATAAACCAACAAAAATGGATCAGTCAGTCAGTTAGGTAGGACGTTCCAACAATATATAATTTTTTTAAATTAATTTTTAGATAGAGGGTGCCTAATTAGGACTTTAGTCTTTGTGTTGTTGCTACAATTTTGTTAAACTAGTCCTTTTGTTACACCATGTTGTTGTAGTCTCGCATACTGTGACAAACTGTGTTTTTGTGCTGGTTATAACACCAGTGAAATATCAGCAATAAGTCAATAAATAATTATTTACTTATAATTCTGTGTTCTGAAAATTAAACAACATAATTAGAAATTAGTATTTCTATACTAATTTAAAACACTTAATTAGTATGATTAAGTGTTTTAATCATACTAATAAAAAAGAAAATAAATAAATCCTATCCACTAAAGGTTATAAACTTATCATACATCTCTTATTATGCACATACTATGGGTTAGATAATCTGGTTCTCTTGATCTAGAGACCAAACATGATTTTTTTTTCAACTTGCTTCAGGTTTTACCACCTGAAAGACTTTTGCCAACATCCATACCCACAGTCTGTTGGCCAGAAAGCAACCATGATACCCATGCCAACAAATATGCATAAATTAAAATGCAAGAGAGAGAGAGTGTGTGAGAGTTCAAGTGTTCAGGTGCATGCATCACTTAAAAATGCAGTTTTTTTTTTGTTTGTTTGTTAGTTTTAAGTTATAAACCATCATCCTAAAAATTACACTATAAATAAATGCAGTTTATTTGTATTTCAGGAATTTGTGTTTGAAATTAAACCTCATGAAATGAACAAGAAAACTTTGGAAGTTACATTATGGGATAAAGATTATGGCAAGACTGATGACTATATTGGTAACTAATTATATGGTTTAATAGGCAGATAGCAAATTACATTACTCATAATGGAAAATTCTTCTTTTAACATGTTGCAGGGCATTAATATTCAGAAAAGCTTGCATATTTGAATATTAATGAATGACAATTTGGCTATGGTTCATTAATATCCAACATGATGTATAGTAAATATAATAAAAGTAGCTCAAGAACATATCATAGCTGGTAGGATGGTTAATTGGCTTCTTTTTTAAGTAGGTGTAAATATAAAACAAGTTTCAAAATTTATTTTGAATTTTGATATTTAAATTTTAAAATAGGTTTCAAATTTCAAAATTGTGAAACCCAATGAAGGCTACTCATATAATCCCTCTGGTAATGAAACTTTTAGAATGTTCATTTTCCCCCTATGACCTTCAGAAAAGGGTGATAAGTTACTGCAACTTTACTGTCACTGACATGAAGAAATTAAACCTTAAATGTATATCATGCCTTTTAAGAAATAAATGAAATATAATTATCATTCAGGCATTGACAGAAACCTGCTTTTCAGAAAATTTTTTTACACACTGGAATCAATGGATTATAATGTACAGGTATCCCTCGATTAACGAGGTTAATTAATCCCTCGATGTTGCCGCGTATATCAAAATCGTGTTAATCAAATCTAATAATCAATGGGAACGATTACAATTCGTCCATGATCGATTACTGTGTTAATAATTCGTAGGAAGCTGCATAATGATGTCATGATGCTCATGCCACGAGGCTTGCATGTTTTTGCATGGTAAATATAACACTGCGGAGTTCACAGTGGTAAAAATTGCAGCGTAGTTTGTGGTATATCTGAGAGATACATTCATTACTAGTATGTGCTAAAATGCAATAAAACATAAAGAAAAAACACTGCAAATATAATACATGATGGTACAAATCAAGTGGATATTGAATCCAACATTATTTCATAGCCGAATATAGAAACTACAAGAGTTTCGTGCCGAATATATAGAAACTAAAAGTTTCGGCGGATGCAAGCATAAGCAACCTTATGGGCAACTCGTAGTAAAGGTGGAGTAAACTCCAGATCACTTTCCTTAGTATTTTCCATGATGTAAAGCACATCTCCTAGAGGACATGTACGATAAATAAGCCTTCGGTTCTCTATTTCAGTAATACCTGATGGTTTATTTATTTTCCATTACAATCTAGAAATTATTGAACAAAGAATAAAAAAAATAAATAAACCATACTATACTGACATCAGAGGTCGCGGTATCTCTCAGCTACAATTTATTGTCAAAAATCACAAACCTTTACATAACATGTGTTAAACCAAACTGACAGCAAAAAACAGTGCGGAATATCAATCGTAACATATCAATGCACAGCTACTCATGACCTCCAAGCTATACACTGAATTGTGTAAGAATATTTATATTAAACATTTTGCATGTATCTGTCAGATCAGCTGCGAGCTCTGCAGGGTATAGGCGCATTAATCAAAACTCTTGCCGCGTATATGAAGGGATTGTCACAATTAATTTCGCCGCGTTAATGAAATCCCATGGCAAGGGATACCTGTAATACAAGAGAAATGAAGAATCCATTTCTTCATTTCTCTTGTATTACAGGTATTGTTGTTTTCAGGTATTTTTGTTTTCAGCATGTGACATGCAATCCATGGCATACGATGAACATGTTTGTTCACTCAGCATTGAGGTAGAAATACATACCTCAATACTAATCTACATGAAGATGAGGACTGGACATTAGTTTAGAAGCCTCAGTTGGTTCCAGTTACCAGAAGCTAGGTAACTAGAATCAACTGGGTTCCAGTTACCTAGCTTCAACCTGTGACTGACTCATATCTTCTTCCATAGTTCTAAATTCTGACCTTGAAATCATTCTCATTGTGGTTCTGATGATGATGTTAACTTCACTAATAAAATTTGAATATGGAGAAATTTATGCAATAAGTGGTGAAGAAGAGGAACAGACAAGAGTAGATGGGGATGATTATATCTGAGAAGTGACATGGGCAAGATTGGTTATAGACCAAGAAATGAATCACTAAAATTCATATACAAAATAAGGAGTATGAGGAATAAGTTGTTGCATCGAATGATTGATTTCATCACCTAAAAATTGTTGGAATAAGTGAGATATATTTGGATGAGGATGATATCCTGATCGAGATACAGATGTATGGTATGATGATTTCTTGAGAATAGGAATGACAACAGGGAAGGGTTAGTGATGACAGCAGCAAATTTAAGCCTGCAAAAGGCAAATTTGTAAGAGAGTAGGGAGCCATGACAGTGATTTTGAGGCAGAATAGTGGAAAATAGGATGAATGGGATGAAATATTTACCTAGATGTTGCTATAAGATATCAGTTAAATTGAAGTTGCCAAAAAATTATATTCTTATTTAATCCTTTTTCCAACTGTAAGCAAACAAGTTTGCAAATGAAGTATCTTCACATTGAGTGGTGGCCCTACCCATAATGCATAGCATTAGACACACCCAAAAGGATGTATGTTTTGCATTATGGGATACTAAGGCAATTAATGTGAAGTCATTAGCCATTATATACCAGTAGCCTAGTCTTGAAGATATTTCAATGCAAATTTGCTTACACTTGGATAAAGGATTAAACATCCTGGTAGATTTAGTTTCTTTGACCTAACATTGCACAGAAAACAACAGGCTTGCCAAATGCCTGCATCCTCTTCTGCATTTAAACATTTCACCTCTTGCATGTAGCTCCCTACAATCCATATATTCTAGATCTCCCTCTTCTTACACATTTCTTGCTATCATCTCATTATTTATCTTCTTGTCACTGCTCTTCTTCAGCACTCCACATTATCATACCAGGGCAACACAATCACTATCTTGCTGTCATATTTTTCTGCTGCAGTCACTAACATCAATTTCCAGTCTCTTGTTTCACAATTCATGTCACTTCTCAATCATTCTTATCAACCACCTATAATTTCATCCACATTTTCACCATGCTCTCTATCATTCCCCCATGCCTGCATTGCACATTTTGCATCATTGACTTTTTCTCTTATCACCTCTCTTTCCGTCTCTCCCATTCTCCTGCCTTCCTCTTTCTCTTGCTCTCTCACTCCTTCCTACCACACCCACATTGTTGAAGGCATGAAGAACGAGTTGAGGAGGGTGCATTGAGAGATTGCATGCCAATAACCACCAGCTGAAGAACATATCATAGCTGGACAGCAGGAATGGCCTCATTTTTGGGAGTAGTGATTTGGAAGATGAGAGAGAGAGTGTACACTATATTGCAGAGCCATGTGGCGTATATGAAGAGTAATAATAGTTATGCTGCATTGGTTTTTTTTATATGCAAATACCAGGAGTAATTTAGGAATAAAGGCAATGAGTTTGTGACATTGATTGCTCAGCCTGTCTGAAAATTTTTGGTATCAGCAAAGACAGAGGAGGATGTCCTGATAAGGATAGAAATTGAAAGGCACGCATATATTGGCAGATATGGAAGGTAAACAAGGTGATGACTTATGGTAAGAGATGAATTGGGCCTTCTCACAGCAGCAAATCTGAGGGAAAATGGTACTGATGACTTTCAGAGTATAGGGTGTGAGGTAGATATTTATAAGACAAGATATTTAATGGGATGTTGCCATGGACCAGGGAATATAGATGGTGATGAACAGGAAATGTTTAGACAAATTAGCTTAGCAAGTGCAAAGTGAGTGATCATTATGGGGAGCTTCCAACTATGGTAATATATACTAGTTTATATAGCAATATAAACTAGACAGAAGAGCCAACATATAGTGTTAAAGGAACTGAAGTTTTGGCCTTCTTGATGGACAGCTGTCCTAGGCAACATGGAATGAACACAAGGATCTAGGATTTTGGACTTGGTCATAGCATCGGAGGATCTGATTGTGACTGGAATATCACAATCAGATATACTTATCCTCATTTGGTGATAGTGACCGTGTTTATTCATTCTCCTGACTTGGAGAATGAATAAACTCACAGAAGTGTTAAGAAGGAAGAAATTTATATGGAGTTATATGACAAATATCTTGTAGACTGAGAGCCTAGTGCTTGATGTAGTACAGTGGATGAAAGAATTTGAAGGAAGAAAGGTCAGTCAGTACTGCACATGAACTAGTTCAGAAATATTTGTTAATAGCAATGGCAGACTGCATACCTTGAGTGAAGAAGATAGAGATTTGGAGTAAAATGGATGACCAGGGAAATCAACCAAGAATAGCAGATGAAAAGAGAGAGATGTGGTGAACAGTTGCATGAGAAGATGAGACTCATAGTAAGATAACTAATATAGTAAGGAGAGAAAAATTAGAATATGAGAAGAGGCTAATACTGCCTCTTCTCATATTCTAATTCAGGGAAAATTCAGGGAAAATCTCAAGGAGTTCTTTCAGTATACCCCTGTAGGAGGAGAAATAATTGTGAATAGATGACCTTGCTAGGTGGAGAAAGTAGTCAGGTGGGAATGATGTAATAGAGCTGTTAAATTATCATTTTATTAGGATGTTCATCCTCTAGTTTTATTCCTAGAGGAATGTCTGCTGACCTCTGTATCCTGCCAGATATCTTTAAATGTACTATTTTCACTTACTCACTTCCAGCTGAATATCTACTCTCTTTGGCTGTATATATGACAATAGCTGCTGATAGTTCATCAGCTGTCGTCGTCAAAATTACCTCCCCAACACCCATTCTTTTCTCTCTATCCTCACTGAAAAGACTATATGCTTCACATGCTATTCTATTAAAACTGTATCATCTTCTGTCAGCCACCTCTCACCAATGCCAATAAACTTTGGCCTAAAGGAATTAGCCAATGCCGTAAACTCCTTCCCCTTGTTCCACTGCTCCTGGCATTAGTGCACATAAAGCACATTAGTCCCTCCCTATGCCAATTATATTATCTTAGGCATTTTTTGTACATTCTCACACTCACTTGCCTCATTGATATCATAGTGAGTCCGAAGATACCTATGGACTCACTTAACGACTTATCCCCAATAGATCTGGTTTCCCTAATTTTACACCTCCAATATCACTTCGTGCAGTGACACTTTTTCCAGACTCCCAACACCAATCTACTCATGTGCAACCATCCACCCTGTATAAGTTGATAGTTTTCATCCATCAGACTCACTGCGCACTCTGCAAATCCCACTGCCATATTGTGGCACTCTTATCTGACTCACTAATCTTAACTCTCTCACTCGTCTCTTTTTTCGGTAACTGTTTTTCATCCTCATTCATGCCATACCTGTCTTCTTTCAAATCTTTTGTTGCCCGAAACAATTAACTCTCTCACTTTGTAATGCATTCTAACAGCGTTTCTAACGTTGCTAATCTTTGCACCTACACTTCTGACTTGTTTTGTAACATTTTTGGCACACTCTCTCACCACTTTTATTTTTGAACCAAAGTCCATTCACCTTCAATAATGAGTACATTTCACAGGCATGGTGCTGCACGAAGTCCATTGTTGAATTCCTTCAACAATGTTGCTTTCGATGCCACTGTTCTACTTCACATTGGGGGCCATATGTCATTAATTTACTGTACAAAAAAAAAATTATTATTATTATTGCATCCTCCAGATGCAAAACAATCTCCATGTAAAAAAATCTACTCCTCACATCCCTCTTCCCCACACTCTTACATAACTTCTAGGGATGGCCTCTAGTTTTTCCTTTCTCGTCTTCTATTTTTTTTATAATCTCATCTGGATTAATCCAATAAAATCCTCTCAATAACTTAAACGTCTCTATCATATCACCTCTTTTAGTCCTATCCACCAATTTCAGAAATCCACATTTCTTCAAACTCTCTCCATAGCCAACATTCCCAAGTCCTGATATTGTCTTAGTCACTCATCTCTGAACCCTCTCCAATATTTCCATACCACACTGAAAACCAGGTGACCAAATTTGAGCACAATAGTCCAAGTGTGGTCTGACCAGTGCTTTATACAGTGGCACAACCATTTCCTTATCCCCTACATGTTAGAGTACTTCTTATCATAGCAGCACTACGATGTGCAGCCTTTTGCAACTTTTCAATATGGCTTCTAAACTTCAATCTACTGTCAATCATCACTCCCAAAGCTCATCTGCTTCCTGCAGTACAGTACTGTCAATATAGTAGATAGCCTTATATTTCTGCACACCTAAATGCAACACCTTGCACTTATTAATATTAAAACTGCAATCCCACTCCTTTGTCCAAGTCAAAGTCTATTCAAATCTTCCTGAAGGGAATTAACATCAGCAGTGCTACTTATAATTCTCCCTAACTTTGTATCATCAGCAAACACTGAAGATCCCTAGTCAATCCACATGATACAGCAATCCCTCGATTAGTGCACCTAATGCATTCTTTAAAACAGGTGCATTAATCGAAAATGCACTAATCTAATATAATAACCTATGGGAAAAAATATAATTCTTTCCTCAAATTTCTTTTTTGAACCTTAATTTTTTATAAAAGAATTATGGTATGTCTCAGGGCCTAGTTAAAGGAAAACCATGAAGCTGAAAGACAATAAAATATATTCAGAATATAAATTTTATTATTCTACTTCTTAACAAAGAATTGAGCTAATGTATTTTGCTGGGCATTTTGTTTATTTTTTTCATACAACCGATGGTATGGCCCTATTGTCTCTTCTACTCTTCTGCAAATTTTACTGCTTCTCTCTTCATCAGGGTCAGCCTCTAAGCCTTGCTGCTTAAAAACTTCAATTGTAAGAAAAATATTTTCAAATTGTTTCTGTGAAATCTCTTTTGGCTGACTATCAGTGGTTAAATTTTCTTCATATTCTTCAGGATCTTCCCCGCTGTGCATCTAAATTTAGCAGGTCGGAATCACTCAATTCTTCAGAATGAGATTTAATTAACTCTTGGACGTTATCATTGAAGGGGAGAAAGAAATGAAGGACATACGAATTGGTCGCCAACACACGAAATCATGTGCTTTATAGATAAAATGTCCCAACTGTTATACAAGCAAAATAGTTACCACTTTAAAAACTACAATGATCATAAAAGAGAAGGTAATTTTCCAATGTGTAATAATAAACAACTCATCCCAGAAGATAGATTGACTACCCTATTATCGGAATGGATTCTCCTTTTTGTGACATGTGTAAAAGTGTCGAATGGTCTCAAATCTGTGAGCATACTATAGCAGATGACATAAATTTTGGCGGTAAAAATTTGGAACATAGTATACCATTAAAAATAACTTTGTAAAATATTTTAAATCTGTAACTAAATTATTTCATTCTGGTGAGTGATTTTTTAAAATAGTTAGCCATAAAAATGCATAGATAGAAAATTTTTAAAATCTGTAACGTTTATTTTTAAGATGTATATAGGCGCACTAATCAAATTTTAGAGGTGCACTAATCGAATTTGGGTATCGAAAAAAAAATGACGCACTAATCGAAAATGCACTAATCGGAGGTGCATTAATTGAGGGATTACTGTATATCATTTAAAAACAAGTTAAACAGCATGGACCTAAGAACAGAACCATGCCACTGGATACCTCCCTTTTTTGAGACACTGCTCCATCATACATAGCTTGCTGGTATCATTTAGAGAGTCGGTCTCTGATCCATCTAACCAGTATACTATCTATTTCCAACCTTGGTAGCTTGTATAACAATTTATCATGTGATAATCTATCAAATGCTTTTGCAAAATCCAAGAATATCATTGTATATGATTCTTCCTTATCTAACACACTCATTACCCTATCATAAAATGCAAGTAAATTGCAATAATCAGAACCTGTTCTTCACATATCCATGGTTGTCATCATAAAGAATACCATGTCCATCAACCCAATCCTGTATTATATTCCTAACCAATCTCTTCAACACCTTGACCTCAACTACAGTTATGCACTGGTCTATAATTGGAAATTTCTGTCCTAGAACCATGCTTGTGGAGTGGTACTACTATTTTGCCTTCTTTCCACTCTTTAGGAACCCTACCCACTGCAAGATTTTCATTAAATAACCTGGTTAAAGGCATAGACAACTGTTGTGCACATTCATTAAGAACATGTCGTGATATGTCATCCATTCCCACAGCCTTATTAACATCCAATCCAAGCAACACTGATACACCTCTAATTCTTTCACTTCCATTTCTCCTAATACTTGCTTCCCTTCTGTATGTTGCACCACATTATTTACGCCAGTATGATATACACTGATAAAATGCTTGTTCAATAATTCCACTATATCCTTTCCAACTGTTATTCTCCTGCCATGACTATCTGCCAGTGTCAGCCTGCCATAATTATTCTTTCTCTTGCTTGCCATATAGCAAAATAATTCCCTAGAGTTATCCTTGGCCTGACCAGTTAATCTCCTCTCATATTGCACCTTTACTTTCTTTATCATGCTCTTCATCTTTCTAGCCTGCACTTTATACTCTTCATGGATGCAATCACCACCAAGTGTCTTGTTCCTCCTCCACAGCATTTTCTTTTCTAACACAACTTAGTTGATTTCACCGTTCATCCATTTCATGCCTACTCTATTTACTCACTTAATCCTTGGTATGCAGTTATACATTGCTTGTGTCATACACTGCCTTGTGAATTACCATGCACTGTAGTCATCATTTCTGCTCAGCTCATCTACCCAACGTATTGATGCTAACTCACTACAGAGCTTCCTGTAATCACTTCTACATATATCCATTTGTAGTAGTAACCTTTTCTTGTTTCACCAATTCCCAAACAAGTACTTCATGATCACTCTCATCAACTGGCAGCAGTGTCATCACCTCATTAACATCATCATCTTGTGAAGTTATTACCAAATCCAAAACATTAAAGCATCTGGGTGCTTCAGTCACATGCTGCTTAAGATATTTATCTCTCAGAAATTCAACGAACTCACTCTCCTTGTTCCCAAACACTATTTCCTCCTTCCATTCTATATTCCTGTAATTAAAATCTCCTATCAGGATCACCTTCTTTTTACATACCCAACCAATTTGCCTGAACATTTCAGTCAGTATTCTCTACGTTCCTTGGCCTATAACAGCATCTTATCAGACACACTAGCCTGTTAATTTCAACTTCACACCACACAGATTCAAAACTTGTGCATGCACTATCAACTTGCATAATTTGTTGACAAAATTCCTCTGCAATCATTAACAGCACTTATACTTGGATGAAAGATTAAATCAAGAATATAATTGTTTGTAAATGATATATCCTGTGGACTGAGTGCAGATCTTTAGTTGTTTGCTTATGATGCAAAGTTAGGAAGAATTATAAGTAGCACTGCTGATGTTAATTTAATTCCCTTCAGGATGATTTGAATAGACTGACTTGGACAAAGGAGTGGGTTGTACTTTTAATATCAATAAGTGCAAGGTGTTGCATTTTGGAGTGCAGAAATATAAGGCTGTGTATTATATTGATGGCACCATACTGCAGGAAGTGGATGAGATTAGAGATTTGGCAGTGATGGTTGACAGTAAACTGAAGTTTAGAAGCCATATTGAAAAGTTGCAAAAGGCTGCACATCATAGTGCTGCTATGATAAGAAGTACTATAATATGTCAGATAAATAAGTGGTTGTGCCACTGTATAAAGCACTGGTCAAACTACACTAGGACTATTGTCACCTGGTTTTCAGTGTGCTGTGGAGATATTGGATAGGGTCCAGAGGTGAGTAACTAAGACAAGATCAGGACGTTTGGACTGCTGGCTGTGGAAAGAGAGAGGTTAAAAAAATGTGGATTGCAGAGTTTGGTCAATAGGAGGAAAAGAGGTGATATGATACAGACATTTAAGTTAGTGAGAGGATTTTATCAGATTAACCTAGATGATAACTGGTAATTAGTTTATGGAATTAACAACGCATATAAAGTATATTAATTAAAGGTAACTTTAATGAATAACTTCTATATTTTGGCATAGTCACATTGCCATCTTCAGGAACATAAAGATATGGTATGTGCACTCAGGAACTAACACAAAGCAAATGAGGAAGAAAGCAAGAAACTAATATTGTTCCTAAAGTCCTAATGGTGCCCTCTTGCGGGCTAATTTGGTAGTCTTGGCAGTTGGGCTGAAGTTCTCATAATGAAAGTCTCCCAAATTTGGGGCAGTTTCATGCACCCAAATTTGTTGAGGTTAGGAACGTTTTTTAGAGCTGCTGAAGATTCTTTGAATAATCTTTCGTATTTAAACTTGCTGCGATGAATTATTTTTGTTTTCTTCCAACGAATTTTATAGTGGGTATCTAAGGCATGGTCTGCCAGCCCAGAGCGGCAGTACTGGTGAAACCGGATGTAGTCTTGGTGTTCTGAAATCCTGATATTTGTTGTTCTGCCTGTTTGGCCAAAGTAGGACAATTTGCAGCTGCAAGGGACCTGGTATACACCAGGTAGGTCTAGGGGAAGTGGTCGGTCTTTGGTAGAGCAGATAAGGGATGCCAACTTTTTATATAGTCTGTAACAGGAAGTAAGGTCATATTTTTTTGAGGATATTGGTTATTTTCTCAGAGGTGCCCTGGATGTAGGGGATGGTGATAGACTTGGTGTAATCTTTATTGTGGAGGGGGGGTTGTGGTTTACAGGTTTTAGTATTTTTTGGATTTTTTTGGGGTTATAGCCATTGGCTAAGAAAGTGTTGAGGATGTGGTTTAGTTCAATAGTCAGGGTCTTGTCATCTGAGCAGATTAATTTTGCCCTGTTATAGTGTTTTTATCACCCCATATTGTTGTGAGGGGGGGGGGGATTGCTGGTGAATGTATCTGCCAGTGTGGGTGGGTTTTCTGTAAACAGAGAAAACCAAAGATCCATCAAGCTGGCAGGTGATTAAAGTGTCTAGGAAGGGGAGGGTGTTGGTTGTTTAAGTGTGCTAGGAAGGAGTGGAGTGTGTCTGAGCCATGTGGCCAAATAGCAAACACATCATCCACATAACGAAGCCAAATAGTGGGTTTTTGTGGGGCGGAGTTTAAGGCTTTCTCTTCAAATGTCTCCATAAAGAAATTGGGCAAGGGTGGGGAAAGTGGTGAACCCATGGCTGTCCCCTCTATCTGTTTGTAGAACTTTCCTTGCCAAACGAAATAGCCTGAGTTCATTGTGAACTGAAATAGGACTGAGATATGGTGTGTTGCCAGTGTAGTGTGTGAGCGTTTTGGCTAAATGTTTGGCTAATTTATATGTGGGGGAATCAATGCCATCCAGCTGGTCGGATTATATTCAATATAATCCGACCAGCTCTCAGATTAGAACTATCCACAGACTCCTTAAGAAAGTCACTTCTTGGCCTGTGGAAGTCACCAACAAACTTAAACCTTATAACTCTAGACCCCCCCCGATTATATGGACTCCCAAAAATACATAAACAAAATGTGCCATTGCGTCCCATAGTGGATGGCATTGATTCCCCCACATATAAATTAGCCAAACATTTAGCCAAAACGCTCACACACTACACTGGCAACACACCATCACACATAAAAAACTCAGCCCACTTTAAAGCCAGTATAGAAAATCTCACACTCCAACACACTGACATAATGGTCAGTTTTGACGTCTCCTCCCTATTCACTAATATCCCACTCAAAGAAACTCTTGAGCTCATCCAAGCCAAGTTTCCTCCCGATATCTCAGTCCTATTTCAGTTCACAATGAACTCAGGCTATTTCGTTTGGCAAGGAAAGTTCTACAAACAGATAGAGGGGACAGCCATGGGTTCACCACTTTGCCCACCCTTGGCCAATTTCTTTATGGAGACATTTGAAGAGAAAGCCTTAAACTCCACCCCACAAAAACCCACTATTTGGCTTCATTATTTGGATGATGTGTTTGCTATTTGGCCACATGGCTCAGACACACTCCACTCCTTCCTAGCACACTTAAACAACCAACACCCCAGAGTCCAGTTCACCTTAGAAAAAGAGGAAAACAACACCCTCCCCTTCCTAGACATTTGAATCACCCGCCAGCTTGATGGATCTTTGGTTTTCTCTGTTTACAGAAAACCCACCCACACTGGCAGATACATTCACCAGCAATCCCACCACCCCCTCTCACAACAATATGGGGTGATAAAAACACTATATAACAGGGCAAAATTAATCTGCTCAGATGACAAGACCCTGACTATTGAACTAAACCACATCCTCAACACTTTCTTAGCCAATGGCTATAACCCCAAAAAAATCCAAAAAATACTAAAACCTGTAAACCACAACCCCCCCTCCACAATAAAGATTACACCAAGTCTATCACCATCCCCTACATTCCAGGGCACCTCTGAGAAAATAACCAATATCCTCAAAAAATATGACCTTACTTCCTGTTACAGACCATATAAAAAGTTGGCATCCCTTATCCGCTCTACCAAAGACCAACCACTTCCCCTAGACCTACCTGGTGTATACCAGGTCCCTTGCAGCTGCAAACTGTCCTACTTTGGCCAAACAGGCAGAACAACAAATATCAGGATTTCTGAACACCAAGACTACATCCGGTTTCACCAGTACAGCCGCTCTGGGCTGGCAGACCATGCCTTAGATACCCACCATAAAATTCGTTGGAAGAAAACAAAAATAATTCATTGCAGTTTAAATACGAAAAATTATTCAAAGAATCTTCAGCAGCTCTAAAAAACGTTCCTAACCTCAACAAATTTGGGTGCATGAAACTGCCCCAAATTTGGGAGACTTTCATTATGAGAACTTCAGCCCAACTGTCAAGACTACCAAATTAGCCTGCCAGAGGGCACCATTAGGACTTTAGGAACAATATTAGTTTCTTGCTTTCTTCCTCATTTGCTTTGTGTTAGTTCCTGAGTGCACATACCATATCTTTATGTTCCTGAAGATGGCAATGTGACGTTGCCAAAATATAGAAGTTATTCATTAAAGTTACCTTTAATTAATATACTTTATATGCGTTGTTAATTCCGTAAACTAATTACCAGTTATGTCTAACCAACATATAAGTCTTGCTACTAGTAACCTAGATGAGATAATAAAAAGAGTAGAAGGCGAGAGAGGAAAAACCAGAAGTCATCCCTGGAAGTTATATAAGAGTGTGGTGAAGAGGTGTGTGAGGAGTAGATTTTTTACATGGAGAATTGCCAATGAATGAAACAGATTACCAGAGTATGTTCTTAATGCATGGAATGTTAAGGATTTTAAGGTTTGGTATGATAAATATGTTGCCAGTTAAATGAACCTTCAACGATGAGTCTGCTGGTGGAGGGTGCAATAATAATAATAATAATAAAGGTAATGGCCCTGACATTGTCTTTCCAATTGTTTCTGCCTTGGTATCTCCTTAACAAGGTAAAGAATAAAGAATTAGGATATTTTCTAATATTATCTATAGAGGTGATTCTGGGTCACTCTTGGTGTTTTTTTTACTAGAAGTCAAGCACTCCAGTGCTGTTTTAGGTAAACTATCAAATCTAGTCATGTGGCCAAGACACTGGAGCTGTTTTCCACATATTTTAGCTATGATATTTTCTTGTGTATTTTCTTCCTTTAGCAATGGTGCAGATTTTCCTTCTAACCTCATAATTTATTATGTGTGCTGTGTATGTTATCCTCAAAAGTTTTCTGTAGCACTTCATCTTAAAGGCCAGTAGCCTTTTCTCATCTTCCTTTAGCAATGTCCAATTCTCATATTTGTATAGATAGATAGAGTGAAGAATACCAGATGAAAGGCAAAAGTCATTGATGGATATAAGACTAAGAATGATAGCCAGAAGAGTGAGCATGAGAATATGAGTACAGAAAATGTGATTTTGAATATGGAAATAATTAAAAAAGGAAAACTGAGCTAATTATTAAGGAAACAGAAGTGTGCCTGAATAATGAACCACGAGGCTGGTGTGACTGTGGAAGAAAGTTGGACTTATGAAGCAATAGCGAGAGCACTTGCTGGAATACAATAATTGAAGAATGAAACGATTAAGATGAGGAATGAAATAAGGTGTGTATAGGATGAAACTAGACATATGGTGGATACAAACAGAAGAGTGTGAAAGAATAAAAAGAAAGATAGCAGAGAGAAAGCAGTAGCAAATATCTCAAGTGTACTATATGTTGATTCTATCATAAAAGGTGTAGTGGATGAGAGGGTGCACAAGGTATGTTTTCTAGGAGGGAGAATGAATGGAGAGTTGAGTCACTAGATATAAGAAGTAAAAATGCAAAGGAGTTAGTGGTTGTAGTTGAGTTGAATGATTTGGTTGGGCATAGGAAGAACATGAGATTGGATATCAGCAGATTATTGTGGACAGTGAAAGACAACAGTGTAGTGGGAAGAGAAGTTTGTGTGTTGCTCTGGTATGACAATGATGAGTTGCAGTGGACAGCAAAGATCTTGAATTTCTTTTTTTTTTTTATGTTCCTCCCATCACAAAAGGTTATTTGTAAAGCTATAGTAGATTTTCTGGATGGGCTAGGGTTTTTTTATTTTTATTTTTTACATAATCTGGAAACCAAGCTCTGGCCAGGAATACGTGGGGCTGAGTCTTGGAGGCTATGTGGAGTAAAAGATGAGCAGACAGGAACAGATGAGGAGAAGTCACAGGTGTGGGACAGCAGGAGTAGAACTGGCTATTGACCAAGAAATGAATTGTTAGGTTAATTTATGAATGCCAGGAAAGTCATAAATAAGGGAGATGAAATTGTTGCATTCTGTGCCTAAAAATAGTTGGATGAGAATGACATCTTGAAGGGAATAAAAATGGAGAGATGATGTTTTTTGTGAAGATAGGAAAAGCAAGAAGGGAGGGTAATTGCTGCTGATGATAGCAGGGGAATTATGTCTCCACAAGGTTGAGATATGAGGAGAAAAGAGTAGCAGTGGTTTTGAAGGAAACAGTATGGTGTGAATTGGAGGTAGATAGAATGAGATATTTGGTGGGGTGTTGCTTCTACATACTCTTGAAAGTTTATTTTTCACTTGGTTAGAGTATAATAAATTTAGTTTAATCCTTTATCCAAGTGTGAGCAAACAAAGTTTGCGCCTGAAAGTATCTTCAGGACTGGATTAAGGTGGTACACACCAGGGCAACTCGTTGCAAAGGTGGAGCATGCTACCAACACTCCTATCTCAGTATCTCCTATAATGCAAAACACATCTCCTTGCGGATATGTCTAATGTTATGCATTAAGGGAAGGGCCACTACCCAGACTAGTTTCGACCTTTATTGAGGTCTCTTCAGTGGGAGCCAGGCCCAAGTGGAGATATCAGGCAGAAGCATTAGCAGGTCATCTCTACCTATAGGAATTGCCAATTGGTGTGCCACCCTTTTTTTTTAATAATTTACTCTGGATTTAGAGAAAGATGTTGAAAGTTTATTTTTCACTTGGTTAGAGTATAATAAATTTAGTTTAATCCTTTATCCAAGTGTGAGCAAACAAAGTTTGCGCCTGAAAGTATCTTCAGGACTGGATTAAGGTGGTACACACCAGGGCAACTCGTTGCAAAGGTGGAGCATGCTACCAACACTCCTATCTCAGTATCTCCTATAATGCAAAACACATCTCCTTGCGGATATGTCTAATGTTATGCATTAAGGGAAGGGCCACTACCCAGACTAGTTTCGACCTTTATTGAGGTCTCTTCAGTGGGAGCATACTCTGCAGGCCAGAGAGTGGAGACAAAGAAATCTATAGGCAATTTGGCTTAGTGAGCAAACAAAGGGTGATCATTATCAAAGGGAGTTCAACTACTGCAACGTTGATTAGAATGAGGAAATAGCATCAGGGAATAAGGAGAATGATTTTCTTGAGTTCTTAAGGGACAACAATCTTAGGCAGTATGTAATGGATGGAACACAAGGGTTAAGAGTTTTAGATCTGGTTATATCATCAGAGGATGTGATTGTGAATAGAGTGTCTAATCTTCTCCCAGTTGAAAAGAGGACTCATAAAGTGATCACCTAGATTGCAATTCACATGAGAACTTCTGTAAAGAAATAATCTATTTGGAACTACAAGGCTGGTGATTACGGAAAGCATAGGAGACAACTAGGAGCTGTAGCATAGAAAGAAGAGATGAGTGCAAAGAATATAGACACAGAATCGCCATTGATAAAGAGCTATTGAACAGCAGGAATATCTGAGTATATCCCAAAGGTGAAAAGAGTAAACAGTGTAGGAGTAAAATGGATGAACAAAGAAATAAAGCATGAAATCTGGAAGAAGGCAGCACTGTAGAGGTAACACAAAATCAATGTAGGTAATGATTAGTTGCATGAGCAACTAATCATTACCTACATTCATCTTGTGTTAGCTGAGAAAAATCCTAGTGAGTTCTTTCAGTATGTGGCAAGCAGAAGTAAAAATGTCTATTGGAGGATGATGCTGGCAGACTGGTAACCAGTGAGGAGGATATAGTTAAATTATTCAAATTTAACTATAGCCTCCTCCTCGATATTTATTACTCATGAAGGCAACATCAGGAGAAGCTGGAGTGTAGAATGTATTGTGGAGAGGAACTAATGGTGAATGAGTAGAAAGTATATGAAACATTAAGTAAACTTCATGTTAATAAGGCAGTAAGATTTGACAGTATATCACCACGTGTCGTGAGGGAATGCTCTTTGGAATTAATAGCACCTCTGGTGCAACTATTTAACATGAGTCTTGTGTTAAATAGTTGCACCAGAGGTGCCAGGGTGGGTCCCAAAATAATGGAAGGTGGGAAAAATTATTCCACTTCACAAATATGTGGGGAGGGATAAGACTACAAATTATAGGCCAATCTGAGTGTCTGGGGGTGTTGTTAAGTTATTGGCAAAGTTGGTGAGACTAGGATTCATAATGATCAGCTTTATGATGATCAGCATGCATTTGATAGGGGGGAGGGTCATGTTTCAGCAATCTGCTATGTATTACAAGGTGACAGACTCACTTGATAAAGGTGATACATGTGTGGCACATCAAAGGCCTTTGATAGATTGCTACATGACAAGCTGGTAGCTAAACTGAAACAGATGGGACTAGATATCAGCCTAGTTAGTTGGATACTGATTGGCTGTTAGACAGGTATCAGCAGGTTGTATAGGGATAAGTGCTATCAAAAAGAAGAAAGTCACTAGTGGAAAGAAAGCCACCAGGATTTGTTTTAATAACATTGGAACCAGCTTAACTGGAGATGTGCAGCTATTCGCCAATGATGCAAAGTTGGAAAGGACTATGAAGTAGAGCAGATATTGTATCACAACATCTGCTCTATTTGGAGCCATAAAATTAATGTGGGCAAATGATTGGAGCATTCAGTTTAATGTTGCTAAGTGCAAGTTCTTGAAATTTGGTAGGGAAGAGGTGGAGGAGATGTGAGACCTGGAAGTGATGGTGGACTGAGAATTGAAGTTTAGGGGTCACATTGCTAAAATTGTAAGAACATCCCAGTTTTGGCAATAATGAGGACTTTGGCATGCAAAAACAAATTAGTTAATGTTCTATATGGCCTGATCAGGCCACATATGCTGTGCACAAATTTTGTCACCTGGTTTTCAAGGAGGTGATGAGGATGCATTGTAGAAGGTCCAGAGAAGATTTACTAACTCAGTGTCAGGTCTATGGAATATCAGATGCAAGGAGAGATGGAGGGAATGCAACTTACAGAGCCTTGTAAAGAGAAGAATAGGAGAGAATATGATTGAGACATATAAGTTGGTGAGGAGTTGTAACCATATTAATTCAGAAAAGATATTTCCTAGAGTAGAGGGCAACAAGGGCAGAACTAGAGGCCATTCATGGAAGCTATATTAGGAAGGTATGAGTAGGTTAGTGAGAAACAGGTTCTTTGCATGGCAAGTTATTAGTGCATGGAATGCATTGCCTGAAAGTGTGGTGAGTGTGGAAGTTTGATAATCCTTTGGCATGAGAGTGTATAGACCTCCTGTGATGAGTTCTTTGTTTCCGTGGAGGTCAGATAATATTAATAATAATAATAATAATAAAGTGGCTGTAAACTCTGAAGGGCAATAGTTGTTTTAGCAGTGCATGCTTTAATATCATGTTTGGACATGACATTTCTATGTTGTACACATCCCAAGTAAGTGAAACTTTGTACTTCTTCCAATTTTTAATCATTAACCACGTCGCCGTCAATATGGATAAAATACATCACTCCTCTACACTTTGTATCCATCATATATTTCAATGTAATATCAATGGCATTGCAATTTTAATATGCACTTTGCATCTGTAGTAACCTGGACATATATATACGTCTTGGCTGGTTGGGTCGTTAACTGAAATTTCCAAAGGCTTTTTGCCAAAAGACATCGTTTTTCATTTGTGAATTCTTATCTTTATTCCATAATCACTAAGTGTCTTAGAGACTCTGTCTGTTAATTCTTGAGACTGATGTTCATTCTCTTTCCTTTAGTGTTACATGGTGATCAGCATTCCTTTCAGTAAAATTATGGAGAAACCATGTTAGGAATAATTACTTTAATTTCCCAATGTTTTGACTTTCATATCAAAGTCATGATCTAGAGCATAGGTGGCCAACAGCAGGCTTGCGGGACACATGCGACCAGTAACATGATTTTGTGCAGCCCGCTGCAGGATAAAAACTACATTAAATTATATGTATTATCAACTTAGCTATTACTAAGTTGATAACTCTCGACTGCAGATTTTCTGATTGATATTCTAGTTATATTCATTGTTTCTGATAATGGAAACAATTTATATCTCAACACAGAATCAAAATTGCTTTAAAAAGATTACTCAATTTATAAAATCTACTGCTTCTCTGTGTGAGATGTAGTAGTGGGAGTCGATTTCTATGCACTCCAGAGTAACGCATCATTGAAAGTCACTTGCTCTGCTATGGTTACAGTGATCAGTTTTCAGAGACTCGGTTTCACAGTTAACAGTGTTATTGTTGCAGTTTGTGTCCCCTGGTCAGTTACTTCAGCCTTTATGGACTATGAGTAAGAAACATAAGATATGTGAAGAAAACAGGTCATTTCAGGAGAAATGGGAAAATGAATTTCTGTTTATAAACAATAACGACAACGAACCACAGTGCCTTGTGTGTGTTTGCAACTATTGTCTGTGCACAAGGAATATAACCTCAAACACCACTACATACAGCACCATGCCTCTAAATACCAAGAATATGTTGTCAAGTACTTACTAAAATTGACATAATTTGAAGAGAAAGGTTAGTTCTCAGAAATTTATTTTTACTAAACCAACATTAATACATTAAAAGCTCACTCTTGGCATCATTTGTTGTAAGCACAGAGATAGCAAAGCAAAAAAATCATTATCTGATGGTGAATTTGTAAAACACTGTTCTGTGAAAATGGCACATGCATTTGGGAAAGATAAAATTGCCAGTGAGTTTGAAAGCATCCCACTATCAAAACAAACTGTTACAAAAATAGTTGAGGAAATAGGTTCTCACATATTAAATAAATTAAAAAGTGTTATTACAGATTCAGCTTACTTCTCATTGGCTCTGGATGAATCAACTAACAGATACAGCTCAACTTCTAATTTTCATTCGAACTGTTTTCCAAAGACTTTGTTATTAATGAAGAGCTACTAGCATTAGAGTCATTGCATAACACAGCCAAAGGTCAAGACATTTCTGATGCAGTTATAAAGGTTGCAAATGGCACTGGTGACATCAACAATCTCACAGCTACAGATGGCGCCAAATCAATGTGTGGTACTCAAACAGGCTTAGTTGGCTTACTAAGAAAGGCTGGAATCAATTGACCTGTATTACATTGCATTATACATCAGGAGGCTCTGTGTGGTAAAATTCTGGAGATAGAGGATGTTATGAAAACTGTAATGAAGCGTATGAATCTAATTAAGGGTGGAAATCGGGCCTTTGACACACCGCAAGTTTCTTTCTTTTCTGACAGAAATGGAAGTAGAATATGACAATTTAGTGTTGTACGAAGTATGTAGGCTAAGCAGAGGGAACTGTTTGAAACGGTTTTTTGCTTTGAGAAAAGAAATAAAACAGTTTTTAGAGGAACACGAGAAGATAAACAGAACTAATCAAAAACTATGTGATCCTCATTTTAACAGCTTACTCGCCTTTCTAACAGACATCACATACGTGACTGAACCCAACGTGAAGTTACAGGGATGTAACCAAACAATCTCAGATTTAGTTGGACACCTAGATGGGTTCATAAGTCGACTGAAGGTTTTTCCCTTCCTGCAGGGAGTTGATGGAGGAAAGCCATGACATTGACTTCAAGTTTTCTGTGCCAATGTTAGACCAACTTTTGGAGCAATTCAGTAAGCAATTTTCTGACTTCAGTGACATGCGGCCACAACTGACATTATTTAACAACCCATTGAAATGCGACATTTCAGAGCAGCATGACACTATTCAATTGGAGTTGTGTGACCTTCAAAGTGATCCCTTTTTCCAGTCAAGGTGGAGATAGGCATTGACTTTTGGAAACTGGTACCAAGGGAAAAATATCCTGCATTGAGTGATTTCAGCTTGAGAATTACATCTATGTTTGGAAGCACATACATATGTGAATGCACTTTCTCAACTATGAGGATGGTTAAATCATCACAAAGAAGTCGACTGACTGATGACCACCTTCAGGGTTTGTTACGAATATCGTCATCATCGTTGAAAATCGACTTTGATGAACTTGTTGCCACACATGAACTCCCACAATGTTCTCATTAAGTTGTGTTACATGTAAAAAAAACAGAAATATGTAGTTAAATTTAATTTAACAACTTATATTTAAATCAATCAAGTATTTTATATTGTTCTCCCAGTAGTAAATGATTTAACAAATATAGTAATTCAATACATATAACTATTGCCTTGAAAAAGTGCAGAGTTTATTTTTATTTAAGTTCTTTCTAAAAGTGTGCAGCCTGTGACACTACCACTCATCATATATTGGCCCTTGTATAGAATGAAGTTGGCCATGCCCGATCTAGAGTACACACACACATAGAGCATACACATATTACATTTCAAGCAGTATGCCAAAGTGACAATAATTTGATCAACCATGGTTCTACTGGCCTCACCTCTAGTGGAGAAAAAAAAAAAAAACTACATCAAAACTATATTATATTTATAACATCATCAGACAACAAATTCATATAGATAGTTTTAATACAGCAAAAGCGGTGGCTAATCCATAACTTAACATGAGTGTTGTATTAGAGTTAAGGTTCTAGATTACTTACAGTTCTAATTATAATTAACTCTTAGACCAAAAGGGTATGTGGGTAGAATATGTGCCATCCATATTCTTGGGATTCTTAGACCACCATTACTTTTAAGATTAGGATGGTTGATAAAAATTTCATGGGCATCCTTAAATTTATGCTCATACCATGTTTTGATGTGATTTAACAGCATCATTAATTCCCCCACCCTGTACTAAGCCCACTGGAACATATACAGTCCAACATCCTTTCACAGTACACTTAGAAATCCACAGAACAATTTTCTTTTCCTCCTCCTTCATTCCTGCTATTGCTGTACTGTGGAACAGTCTTCCTCTAACATATTTCCCAAGGAATACAATATATATCAAATATAAACAAGTTTATCCTTTCCCAACCCACTACCCATATGCAGTACTAACATGCTACAGGTTGATCAGCCAACCTCTTGCGTATGGGAACAACATTAGGGAAAAAAAAAATGCAAACAACAGTTAGCAACCCTTATCCGCAAACCCAAGGACAGCATTCCCCCTTTATCACATCCAGGAGTCTACAAAGTACCCTGCTCATGTAATCAAGCCTACTACGGTCAAACAGGAAGAACTGTGAACATCCGCATCAGCGAACACAAAAGATACATCTGGCATTATCACTATGGCAAGTCGGGCCTAGCAGACCATGCTCTGGATACCCCTGCACACAGGATCAGGAAGAACACAAAAGTACTGCACAGAAGCTCTTACAAGTTGGAGAGATTGTTTTTAGAGGCAACAGAAACCCTGAAACACACTCCAAATCTCAACAAATATGGTTGTATAAATTTGCCTAAAATCTGGGAGACAGTCATCTTAAGAAAAAACTAGTACCGTTTTTTTTCTCTGTTTAGGACTCTAGTCTTATGTGATAGCTGCAATTTTTTTTTTCAGATAGAGGGCGCCAAAATCAGAACTCTAGTCTTTGTGTTGCTGCTACAATTTTGTTTAACTAGTCCGTTGATTACACCATGTTGTTATAGTCTTGCATATTGTGACAAACTGTATTTTATGCTCTGAAGATGCTGGTTATAACACCAGTGAAATATCAGCAATAAGTTAATAAATAGTTAATAAATTAATTATTTACTTATTTTTCTGTGGTCTAATATATACTGTTAACAAAATAAATAACAGGTGCTTTTCCAGTCAATTTTATGTATGTATTCAGAGCATGATCAGAAAGGCCAGATTTACCATAGTTAAATTCAATGTGCTATTTATGTTCCTTTTTTCTGATAGTAATTGTACACCCTGTTTCACTTGTATAGGACAAATTATAGGTGCACTGAATATGGTATTCTCCAGGGTGGGCCAGTGGAGGAAGTGAATCCTTGGATGAGTTGAATAATTTCTTTAGTTTTGTAGGAGGTTTAAAGGCATTAAGGTTGTATTTTTGTAGTGTTTGTTTATTTTGTCTGGTATCCCTTTAATGTATGGAATGGCTACAGTTTTATTGTAATTTAGTTTATTTTTATTTTTAACTGGAGTCTTGGAAGAATTATATTGATAGTATTATTGCTGTAGCCATTTTTCAGGAAGGTATTGCTGATAACTTTTAATTCATGTTTAAGTGCTTGTTCACTGGAGCAAATCTTCAAAGACATGTTTTTTTAGTGTGTTAATGACACCTAGTTTTTGTATTGGGGGGGGGGGGCAAGATTATGTGTATATATTGGCCAGTATGTAGGCTTATGGTAAACAGTGAAGGAAGGACTGCTTGGAAGATATGTGGCAAGTGTATGAAGAAAAGGAAGTGTGTTCTGATTTTCAGGTTCAATTCTGTATGTTCCAAATACTGAGTACTCTGGATGTCAGTAAAGCTGTGGGACTGGATGGTATTTCACCACGAGTTTTGAGAGAATGTGCTAAGGAACTGACAGTACCTTTGACCTGGCTTTTCAATGAAAGTCTGGCTGCGGGAAAGGTGCCCATGGAATGGAAGGAAGGTACGATAGTGCCATTGCATAAGGGCAGTAGCAGACTGGTAGTGTCTAATTATAGGCCAGTTTGTGTGTCATCAGTAGTTGTTAAGATCTTGGAAAAAGTAGTGAGGGACCATATACAGCATTGGGCAGATGAGGGTAATGTTATCTGCAAGAGTCAATGGATTTGTGAAAGGGTGCTCTTGTTTTAGCAATATGCTAGCCTTTTATAATAAAGTTACAAGAGCATTAGATGAGGGAAAGGCATATTCTGCCATTTTCTTAGACTTAGCGAAGGCATTTGACAGGGTGCCACATGATAATCTGATATTTAAGTTGCAGCACATGGGTCTGGATGTCACATTGGTCAACTGGATTCAGGATTGCCTCCGATAGGTATCAGAGGGTTGTGTATGGTGGGGCAGTTTCAAGGAGGCAGTGGGTTACAAGTGGGGTCCCACAGGGCTCAGTAATAGGACCTATATTGTTTAACCTTTATATCAATGACATTGTCCGTGGATCGCAAGGGGATACTTAGTGTTTGCGGATGATGGGAATGTGGGAAGGGTTATTAGTAATAGAGCAGATATGGTAGCCCTGCAAGAGGATTTGAATAAGCTAGATAGATGGGCATATGAATGGGGGTATTGGTTTAATGCAGCAAAATGTAAGGTCTTGTGGTTTGGGACACATCAATGGGACGCTGCATACTCTATGGGAGGAGTTATACTGGAGGAAGTAGGGGAGACAAAAGATCTGGGGTTGATGATTGATAAAAACCTTTCATTTAGGGGACATACTGCAAAGTGGTGAAGGTAACAACACAGAGGATTGCTGCAATAATGAGAAGGACACTGAGCTGCAGAAATAAAAGGGTTATCATTCCGTTGTATAAGAATCTGATCAGACCTAACTTAGACTATTATTCTCAGATTTGGTTCCCAGTATTTGAAGGGGATAAATTAACTGTGGAAAGGGTACAAAGGCAGATAATAAAGATGGTTTCAAGACTGTACAATGTTAGTTATGAGGATCGGCTGAGGGAATGTAAACTGCAGAGTTTGGTGGATAGAAGAAGGAGAGGTGATATGATTGAGACTTTTAAACTGCTGAGAGGTGGTTACAGGGTTGACATTGGGGAGTTCTTTCGCTTGCTTGAACAGCGGGAAACAGTCATGACAAGGGGCCATCCCTGGAAGTTAGGAAAGGAAACTGAGAAAGACGGTGAGGAGTGGTTTCTTTGCATGGAGGATGGTTGAACCATGGAATGCATTGCCTGATGGAGTGGTGAGAGCGAGAACAGTAAATGCATTTAAGGAGTGGTATGATAGACTTTGTGTTTCCTAGGAGGGACCTCCCTCGATGAGTCTTGATAGACTTGTGTTTCTTAGAAAGGACCTCCCACGATGAGTCTTTTGACTCCATGGAGGCCTGAATAATAATAATAATAATAATAATTGTGAATTGTATGCATTTGTGTTGTTTGTTTAAGTGGCTGAGGAAATTGTCTAATGTCTGATAGCTACGGGACCAGATAGCAAAAACATCATCAATGTATCTTAGCCAGACTTTAGGTTTAAAGTATAGGAATATACAGTATGTTGCTTAAAAGCTTCTATAAAGTTAACAATTTTATTGGGGAGGGTATAACAGTGAGCCCATGGCTGTGCCTTCTTTTTGCAGGTAAAAAGTATTTTGCCACACACAATACCTAGAACGCAGTACTTGAGAAAAGAGTACTGTGATATCAGGTTGGAATTTGTCTTGTAAAAGAAGCGTTCTATCATTGACTAGGACATTTGTGAAAAGGACAGAGACGTCAATAACTGACTTATAAATCACTTTTTTCTAGTGTGATGTCTTTAATTTTCTTTACAAAGTGTTGTGTATTTTTAATATGGGAGGGTGGAGGAATGAACTACCAACTCCTTGAGTGTTGACACTAGTTTCTTGGCTAGATGATAATTGGGGGCTGTTGATACCTTCAACTATTGGCGAAAGGTGGCACATTCTGCTAGTGAATCTTGGGCAAACCATAAATTCTCAGGGAACGAGCACAGTGCAGAAGTAGTTTTTAACTGTATCCATGAGCCACGATGTAACTGATTTAAGTAATGACCACCAGGCATTAGACCCCTTTCCTCAGCCAACACAAACGCATACAATTCACAATTTAAATTGAAAGTCAAAACAAACTTTCTTTTCTAGATACACTTGTCACTTGTCTTCCTTCCGACAGTCTTTACCATAAGCCTACATATACTGGCCAATATATACACATAGACTCTTACCACTACCACCCAACACAAAAATTAGATGTCATTAACACACAAAAAAACATGGCTTTGAAGATTTGCTTCAGTGAACAAGCACTTAAACATGAATTAAAAATTATCAGCAATACCTTCCTGAAAAATGACTACAGCAAAAATACTAATTCTTATACCAACATAAATATTAATACTAACATAATTCTTCACAAGATTCCACTTAAAAATAATAATAAACTAAATTACAATGAAATTGTAGCCATTCCATATATTAAAGGGATACCAGAGAAAATAAACAAAGACTACAAAAATACAACCTTAATGCCACCTTTAAACCTCCTGTAAAATTAAAGAAGTTATTCAACTCATCCAAGGATCCACTTCTTCCGATGGCCACCCTGGAGTATACCATATTCACTGCACCTGTAATTTGTCCTATGTAGATGGAACAGAATGCACAATTCCTATCAGAAAAAAGGAACATAAATGGCACATTAAATCTGACCTTTCTGATCATGCTCTGATACTCTACATAGGATTGACTGGAAAGGCACCTGTTGTTTACATCACACCAAAACATGATATGAACGTAAATTTAAGGAAGGCTGTGAAATTCTTATCAACCACCCTAATTTTAGCAATAATGGTTTTCTAAAAATCCCAAGAATATGGATGGCATATATTCTACCCACATAACCTTTTGGTCTAAGAGTTAATTGTAACACAACAACACTTATGTTAAATTATGGATTAGCCACCACTTTTGCTGCATTAAAACTATCTATATAAATTTGTTGTCTGATGATGTTATAAATATAATATATTTTTTATGTAGGATTTTTTTTTTCCACTAGAGGTGAGGCCAGTAGAATAACTGTTGATCAAATGACTGTCACTTTGGCATACTGTTTGAAATGTAATATAGCTTGTCTTTATATAATATATGTGTGTGTATACTCCAGATGATGATCCTAATATGAAGTTCAAAATGTTGGAAAATTAAAGTAATTATTCCTAACATGGTTGTAGTCTCCATAATTTTGCTGTTCATTCTCTGCTATTAGGTCAATGTCATCAGCAAATCTAAGGTTATTGATTTTTATTTACCAGTATTTACCACTGTTTTCTAAGGCTAAGTTTATTATATATTCCAAATATAGGTTAAAAAGCATTGGGGAAAGTATACAGCCTTGATGCATACCTCTTCCATTTTAGAAGCATTCTGGAGTTGCTATTGGTTTCTATTAAAAATTTTGAGAAACAGACAAGAGTTTTAATGAAGCAAACTATTTTATTATCTATTCCATACTGGTCCAGTATTCTCCACAATAAATGCCTCATAAAATACTGAATCAAACTGCTTCTGTATATCTGTGAAATTATGACATGCTATTTTATTATGTTGAATATATTTTTCTCCTTTGAGATGTACTGTAAATAAATGATCTATAAATACTCTTGTTTTTACAGAATCCTGGTTGCTCTGAAAATATTATTATTATTATTATTATTAAACAAGACCTCATGGAGTCAAAGACTCATCTAGGAGGTCCTTTTATCTTACACACACATCTCATCATACCGTGTCTTAAACACATTCAAACTACTTGCAGACACCACGCTCTCAGGCAAGGCATTCCAATCACTCACAACTCTGCACGAAAAAAACCTGCCTCTCACTCCCTTACTCACACCCTCCTTATACAGTTTCCAGGGATGACCTCTGGTTCTCCCCTGATCTCCCACTATTCTCTGTAGAACTTCTCCACCATTTATCCTATAACAACCCCTTACCAACTTGTAGGTCTCTATCATATCTCCCCTCTTCCTTCTCTCCACGAGACTCTGCAAATTACATCTTTTCAATCTTTCCTCATACTCAACATTCCAGAGGTCAGAAACTACCTTAGTCAGTCGCCTTTGAACCCTTTCCAACATCTCTTCATCCTTCTGAAAACCCGGTGACCAAATCTGGGCACAATAGTCCAAGTGTGGCCTAATCAAAGCCTTATACATTGGAACAAGTATCTCCCTACTTCTACATGTCAGTGTCCTCCGCATCATTCCCAGAAGTCTTTGTGTTGTCTTCACAATTTTGGCGATGTGTCCCCTAAATTTTAGATCCTTATCCACTATCACCCCCAGATCTCTTATTTCCTCTACTTCCAACAATATATTCTCACCAAGCATAAATTCTGCATCCCATCTTTGTTTTCCAAATTTTAAAACCTTACATTTTGCAACATTGAACTCACACCCCCATTTGTTTGCCCAATCACTCAATTTATTCAAGTCTTCTTGCAAGGCCACAACATCTTCACTACTCTTTATGGTTCGTCCCAACTTTGCATCATCTGCAAACAACTGAATATCTCCATCCAAATCTTCACCAATATCATTAATATATAAGTTAAATAGTAATGGCCCTAAAACAGACCCCTGAGGCACTCCACTAGTGACTTTCCTTTTCCTGGATATTGCACCCCCATACACAACTTGTTGATACCTATCAGATAGCCAGTCTCCAATCCAATGCACTAATCTAATATCCAACCCCATCTGCTCTAGTTTGACTGTCAACTTATCATGAGGTACTCTATCAAAAGCTTTTGTGAAATCCAAGTATATTACTGTGTATCCTTCTCCTCTGTCCAAGGAAGCAGTCACTTTATTGTAATAAGTAAGTAGATTACTAAAACATGACCTCCCTTTAGCAAATCCATGCTGTCCATCAAAGATTATACCATTGTTGTCAACCCAACTCTGGATCCTAGTTCTCACAAGCTTCTCCAACAACTTAACCACAACACCTGACACACAGATAGGCCTATAGTTTGATGCTTGAGTTTGATCACCTCCTTTATGAAGTGGCACAATCTTGCCCTCCTTCCACTCTTTAGGAACTTGACCAAGTGCAAGACTCGTATTAAAAAAATATGTCAAGGCAGGTGTCAACTCTCTGGCACACTCCTTCAGAATACGTGGTGATATATTATCAAGTCCCACAGCCTTATTTACATCTAGTTTACTCAACTCCCCAAACACCTCTTGCTCACTTACAGTCAGTCTCTCCTCCCCATCATCAACTGCTCTTAATCTCTCCATGAAGTCACATTCACAAGATTGAAAGATCTTTATGAACTGCTCATTAAGTATCTCCACCATACATTCTGCAACAACTGTCTTTATACCATTTTCTCCAATCAATGTCATCCTTCCATAATCATTCTTTCTTTTGCTGGCTACATATCAAAAGAACTCCCTAGGATTCTTTTTGGCTTCATTAGCTAACTGCTGTTCATACCTCTCTTTAGCTACTCTCACCAACCAAGTCACCCTCCTTGCCTGGTCTTTGTAGACCTCATGAAATTGGTTACTTCCACTTCTCTTATGCTGTCTCCACAATGCCTTTTTTTTCTGTATTGCATGCTTAATCTCTTTATTCATCCATCTCACACCTACCTTATTTAACCTTCTCACCCGTGGTATACATTTAGACATTGCATCTACTAAATATTTTTTGAAAATCCCCCAAGCTGCATTGATCTCTTTTCCAGCTAACTCCTCATTCCATGCTACATCTGCAAGCTGTCTCCTGAGCTCTTTGTTTTCCTCCC
The DNA here is from genome assembly GCF_054136105.1 of Typopeltis vanoorti. Taxonomy (NCBI): domain Eukaryota; kingdom Metazoa; phylum Arthropoda; class Arachnida; order Uropygi; family Thelyphonidae; genus Typopeltis; species Typopeltis vanoorti. Next base: position 26,225,448 of record NC_143564.1, on the reverse strand, counting down.
AATCCTAAAGAGTAAGATTTTTTTAGGAAAATTTTGCTTGGATGACTGATAATTCTATAATTGTTACATTTTATACTGTTCCTTTTTTTTTTTTTTAAGAACAATTATAAGAATAGAGGTTCACCAATCATTAGGCCACAATTCATTATTCCATACATCTTGGCAAATTTTAAACAAAGCATCTGTGATAGGTTCTGAACTTATTCCATCTATGCCTAGTGATTTTACCCACCTTCAAAGATATTTGCTGCTTCTTCCTCTTTTCTTAAAATAGGGAAATCTTCTTCATCCAATGTCATTTTTATTATGTCTTCAAGATTTGGATTATTAGAGCTACTGTCTTTTGGGAAAAGGTTGGCTATGTAATTGTGTCAAGACTGTAAGATTTCATCCTTTCCAGTCAAAAAGCATGCCATTTTCATTCTCATTTGACCAATTAGTGTTAGAGAAGGATTTTATTAATCTGCTTATCATTTCACTTCTGGAGTTGTTTCTTTGTGGTTCCTCTTCAATATTTTCACATTCCTTTGGAATCCAGTTGGTTTTAGATGTTTTAATTTTATTCGGGGTACTATCCCAAATCTGACAATAGTATTGAATGGCTATTTGGATTTGTGTTTGTATAAATCTAATAGCTGTTCAAAGCTAAGGTTGCTTTGAGAAAAAGAGAAAAGTAAATATTTGGATGCTGAGGAGGAAGTATTTGCAATATGTTTATACTAAAAGAGACTTGATGTTATGGTAATTCCAACTATAGAAATCTCATCTTGTTTAGAGACTTGTCAAAAGTAAGATTGGAAGGAAATTACTCTCTTCCCCACTTTTTGTAGAAAATAAAGCAATTTGTATTTTGCTGGCATTGACATTGAAGTTGACAGGGTTATTCAAACCCCACTGAAGAATAGGCTGAAGATTAGAATTTATGGTGACATAGATGTTCTGGAAACTGTGGTGCAAGGCTTGCCAAATGAGAAAAATGAGTTCACTCTAGTGTCATCTGCAAAAATTTGTATTGTTTTTAACAAGAGAGAGCGAGAGTTGTTGATATGTAAAAGTAAGTATGCAAAAGAACAGAATCTTGTGGAACGTAGAGTGAAAAGTTTTAGGATAAGCTGGTAACCCAGTTGCAGAAGAAACCATATGATGAAAGTTACTTAATGGGCCTTTTTGCTAAACTCAGTCTAATGCCTTAGAGATATCAAGAGCAACTACTTGAGATTCTCCAAACCTTTCCTTTTGTTCAAAGATGAGTAACATAAACAAGATGATCCTCTATCAAATGACAGAAGTGAAATTTATACTGAGAATTGTTTATTGAGCAGCATCAAGGTAATATAAAAGTTGCGTGTTAACAATTTCCTTCATTACTTTAAAAATAATTGAAATGAGTGAAACTGGACTTATGCTGCAAAGATTTGTTATCTTTTTAGAAATGGGTCAAACGTTGTCTAATGTCCAGAGTGCAGGATCGTTAAGAAGGATGAAATTGTAGAAATTGTAACATAGATCCAAAGTTGACCCTACTAAACAAACCTTCAGTGAAATCAGAAACTGCCGTCAACACTACATGACATTTTAGGTATTCAGTTTGGACAAAATTCTTCTGATCACTTTCTGGTGAAAAAGCAGTTGGTGGGGGGTAGCATTCAGTGTTGTGGAGCTGTGTGGGATGAAAGCCTTACATTTACCAAGATCACCTATACAAGAATTAGAGGGAAAGTAAAATGCCAGGATATTGGCTTTTTCTGTGTGTAAGATTGCAAAGGTACAATCTGAGTGCAAAAGGGGTGTAAGTGGGTTGAAGAAGTCATGGCCAGTAGCTTTAAGCAACAAGCATCTCTGCTACATGAATAGGATGCCAGTTTCCTGCTTTTAGCCTATTAGGAATCAGTTTTGGAAGTGTCAATAGTTTGCTTGCAGCTGTTTTGGACATTGATATAAACAGAAAAGGAAAGTATAAATTTTGATGACTAGTTGTAATATGCTTCTTAGTGCGTCTGTTTGTGTGTTTTTGGTGTTTAAAATTTATAATTTGATAAAATACGTTACTAGTAAGTATGGCTCCAGTACAAAGGAAAATGGCGGCCAGTAATGATGGTTCACCATCTTCTTTCAAGAACGGTAATGTGAAGGAGATGATTCAGTGTACTATCTGCGAAATGTATGCTTTGCGGAGTGCGGTCAGAGTGTGGTTAGATGATAATAAAGGAGTGAATGTGTGTAGAAAATGTAGGGAGAATGAGGAATTGAAGTGTATTTCGGATCGTGAGTGTGATATTTTTGTCAAACTTCAGAATGAAGAAAATAGGGATATGACAAGAAACAGCGAGGTTGTACCAGAGAATTGTGAGAGTGTGAATGTAGAAAGTGTGAATGATAGTATTAATGGTTTTACTGAGAATAAAAAAGATGAGATAGATGCAATGAGTGAGATCGCATTGTTGAATGGTGCGATACAAAGGGCAAAACAGCAACTAGAGCGTATGAGCAAAAGTCGACTGAATGAACCAACCAATGAACACTCCCCAGGGATTTGGGAGTGTTGGTGGATAGGGAATTGAAGTTTAGGGGCACATTGCAAAAGTGACTAAATCAGCTCATCAAATCACCTGGCTTCTGAAAAATACTTTAACATGCAGAGACAAACAAGTTGTTGTTCCTCTGTATTGAGTCTTGATAAGACCCCATCTGGACTACTGTGCCCAGTTATGGGCACCAGGGTTTCTTCGTGATGGGGAGGAAGTGGAGAGAATATGACAGGAACAATAGGCGTATGAGTGTGAACATGAACAAAATGAAGGATAGAGTGCTGTATGGAGACTTGTTAGTACGAGGTGTGTTAGTAGAGGATTTGACAAAATAGTACCAACCTGGTGCGACCATAAAGGATATAACTGAGTCTATTAGAGAGCAAAAGGAAAGGGTGAAAGAAATAATTGTTGTGGCAGGTACGAATGATTTGAAAGGAGATAAAATGGAAATGATAGAAGACTTGAATGAATTGTTTGAGGTAGCAAAAGAAAAGAGTGAGAGAGTTAGAATGATTAGTCTTTTGCCATGGTATGACAGTGAAATATTTAAAAGGAGGGCCATAATTGCAAATGACTTTATGAGTGGGTTATGTATGACGAGTGGTGTGGAATTTGTGGATGTGTGGAGTGAGTTCGATGGGCGAAAGGATCTATATAAGATGGATGGCTTGTATTTGAATGGTTACGGTGTAAGGAGACTTGAGAAAGTGTTGCTGAATGTAATGGATGTGCAAATTCAGGATAGGGGTAATGGGTTTACAGTAATACTACTGGACCTTTCCAGGCTTTTGATAGGATACCACACAGAACCCTAATCAGTAAACTGGAGCAGATGGAGATAGATATAGGGTTGGTGAGATGGATAGGAGGGTGGTTGAAGGAGAGATACCAGAGAGTGGTTTATTCAGGAGTGGAGTCTAAAAGACGGCTTGTGACTAGTGGAGCGCCACAGAACTCTGTTCTTGGACCACTGCTTTTCAATTTGTTCATCAATGATATAGGAAAGGATTTGAGAGGAAGTGTTCACTTGTTTGCTGATGATGCAAAGTTGAGTAGAGCAATTGTGAGTGCACAGGATGTCAAAAATTTACAGGATGATTTGGATAGTTTGTAGGACTGGGCTAGGAAAAATGGATGTCAATTTAATGTGGCAAAGTGTAAGGTTATGCACTTTGGGGTGAAAAGAATAGCAGCAGCATTGGTGGAACCGTACTCCAGGAGATTGATGAGGCCAGGAATTTGGGAGTGTTGGTGGATAGGGAATTGAAGTTTAGGGGGCACATTGCAAAAGTGACTAAATCAGCTCATCAAATCACCTGGTTGCTGAAAAATACTTTAACGTGCAGAGACAAACAAGTTGTTGTTCCTCTGTATTGGAAGGATTCGAGTCTTGATAAGACCCCATCTGGACTACTGTGCCCAGTTATGGGCACCAGGGTTTCTTCGTGATGGGGAGGAAGTGGAGAGGATCCAGAGACGAGTGACCAAGATGATAGAAGGTCTGTGGAATGAACCATATGAGAATAGGTTGAAGATTTGTGGGTTGCAGAGATTGGATGATAGGCGAAGGAGGGGTGATATGATTGAGACATTCAAATTACTGAAGGGTTTCTATAAGATTGATCCAGAAGATATTTTTGAAAATATGACTGGTGGTGGGAGGACTAGGGGCCATGCATGGAAGCTGGGCAAGAGCGTGGTTGACAAGGGAGTTAGATCTAGGTTTTTTACTTTGAGAGTGGTGAATGAGTGGAATAAGCTTCCAGAGTCTGTTGTGGGTGCCACGACCGTGAATGAGTTCAAGGCAAGGTATGATAGATACTGTGTCAATGTTGAATAGTTGTTCTTGACACGATGTTAGGGCCTCTCTCGATGAGTCTGTTGACTCCTTGGAGTTGCCCGGAACAACAATAATAATAATAATAATAATAATAATGCTTGGTTCTTCATTCGAACAAGTTTGACACACTTTATTAAGGTAGGGTAGTTTGAAGTAGAATGGAAATAAATGCTTCTACCAATAAAAATTGCTTCAGGATATGTTATTATTATTATTATACAGGTATCTCCATAGAGTCAGAACACTCATCTTGAAGATCCATTATTCACATAATACCTTTCATACATCTCATTAACCTCATTCACTTCACTGACAAAGCACTTGTAATCACCTCTGGCAACCCGTTACACACACACACTCACCATCCATCAACCAAAAAATCTACTCATAATACCCATGTTAACCATGCTTTTGCACAATTTCCATGGGTAATCCCCCCCTCCCCCCACTGTTCTCGTCCTTCTTGCCATGAACTTAAAAAGTCTTCAGTGTCAATCCTATAAAACCCCTTTAATAACTTATGTGCTTCTATCATGTCCTCTGTTTTTTGCCTAGCACATAGTTTTTGAAGTGCATAAACTATCAATCTATTCTCATAGGGAGCATTCCAATCTTTGTCAGAATCTGGTTTTCCAGATCTGCACACAGTAGTTCAGATCGCCTTATTATAGCCTTATATAGGGGAACAATAGCTTCTCTATCCTTGCTTGTTGGTGTGTTCTTTAACAACCACGTAATTTCATGTGCTGTTGTCCCTACCTTCACAATATGCACTCTAAACTTCAACTCCTTGTCCCCAATCACCCCCCCCCCCAAGACCCTGGCCTCATCAGTTTGCTGCAGTTCAGTTCTATCAATATAGAACTGAACTGCAGTTCTATACTGATAGAATGGATGGAGAAATACACAGCTAGTTATTTCTCCAAAGTGCATCATCCACACTTGGCCACACAAAACTGGCATTAAACTTGATGATAATATGTCTGCTGATGATGATGGCATATGGCCAGTTGATTTTTTCCTGCAGGATCTCTGCATTATCTTCATTTACCATCAGTCTTCCCAGTTTAGCATAATCAGCAAACAACTAATTATTTTCTGTCAAATTTCCTATATCATTGATGTTCAAGTTAAACAACAGAGGACCAAGCTCACAACTAGTCACCTGCTTTCTCCTGGACTCATCTCCTCCATAAACCACTCTTTAATATCTGTCCATCAGCCCCCCTCAGATCCAAATCACTAGATTCATATCTATCCCTGTTTGCTCTATTTTATGCAACAGAATTCTATGTGGAATCCTATCAAATGCCTTTGCAGAGTCTAGTAGCATCACTTATTATTCATTTCCCTTATCCACCTCCATTGTCACTTGATTATAGAAAGAAAGCAAGTTACTAAGGCAAGAGTTACCCTTCATAAAACCATGTTGTCTTTATAGAGTATCAACATTTCTATCCACCCAGTCCTGAATTCTGTCTCACCAATTTCTCCAATACCTTAACCACTACTCCAAGATGAGTGAGGCTTAAGTTAAACAGCTTGCTCAGATTAGTTAATACCCTTGCACATTCTCATAATACACGGGCTGATATGCCATCTAATTCCACCACAGTATTCGCATTGAGTTCTGCAGTATTCTAAGGAGAACTTCATTTCTTCAACCTGTGTTCTCCCATCAATCAACATCACATTCAGGATTGTAATATCACCACCTGGATGGTATGCCCCTGAAAAATGCTCATTGAGTTAATGCAACTATTTGGTTTGCTTCTGTTATCTCCCTACCATCAGCATTTTTTAAATTACACAGCTAGTGTTCTCTCATAATTAGCTTGGCCTTCCTTACCATAGAGGTAAGGAAGCTTAATGAAGCTATTCATCCATTTAACTCCTATCTCATTTATCCTTCTTATCCTGGATGCACATTCTGATACTGCTTTCTTCAAATACCCTTTGACCACATCCCATTCACCACCATCATCTCTCTTCTTCAAATTCTTATGCCATAGCACTGCTGAAAGATGACTTCTCAGCTTGTCATAATCACCTGCTTTGTAATCCCACACATACTTCTTAACAGGAAATGTTTCATATCTTTCAGAATTTTCTATTAATAAGGAGTTATGTGGAATTACCACTCCCAGGTCAAGACTACTTGACCACTTTCCCCAAGGAGAGGCAGCATAGTTATATTGGTTACAAAATAAGTTCTCTGATTCTATGATCAGATCCAGCACTCTCAATCCTCGTGTCCCCTTCATTACATGTTGCTTAAGGTTATTATCTTTCAGCAGCTGTATAAATTTCATTTCCTTTACTGACTGTGACCATTCCTCCTACCAATCTATGTTCCCCCTAGTTGAAATAAATCCCTTATAATAATTACTCGACCTGTATTCATCATGCTAATTTGCAAGTGCATGTCATCTACATTCCCCCTTATACCCCCTGGATTATAGCAGCAACCAATTACATATTTAATCCTTTTACTTAAAATAAAGGGCCAATATGCTTCACTTCGGCGATGTAACATTATTTAAATTAAGGGGATATTAAATCCCACATTATTTCAAAGCCGAATAAGAAACTCAAAGATAGGAATCAAAGAGTTTCATGCTGAATATAGCAAACTATAAAAGTTTTGGCGAATTGTAGCGTAAGCTAAAGCACATAGTTCAACACTAGGACAACTCGTTGCAAAGGTGGGGAAAGTTCTGATCACTATTCTTAGTATTTCCCATAATGTAAAACACATCTCCTGGGAGATGTATGATGTTATACATTATGGTGGACGGTCACTACCCAGACCGGTTTCGACCTTTATTGAGGTCTCATCAGTGAGTAGGTAGACCACGTAATACTGAGGTTATAGCGAAAATAACTTTTATACTTTGTTATACAAGTTGTCAAAAAGGTGCACCCATAAATTACTTAAAATAAAGTGCCAATGGGCTTCACTTTGGCAATGTAACATTATTTAAATTAAGGGGATATTAAATCCCACATTATTTCAACGAGTGCAACGAGTTGCCCTAGTGTTGAACTATGTGCTTTAGCTTATGCTACAATTCGCCGAAACTTTTATAGTTTGATATATTCGGCATGAAACTCTTTGATGCCTATCTTTGAGTTTCTTATTCGGCTTTGAAATAATGTGGGATTTAATATCCCCCTTAATTTAAATATTTAATCCTGTTTGTCTTGATCTCACAGCAGACAGTCTCAATTGTATTGCCCTTGCATCTCCATTGCTCTGATGTATTTCTGCTCTTTCTGGTTATAATTTGTTTGCTATCATTATCAAAATCTCTCCCACCATCCTGTTCCTACTGTCCTCTCTGAAGATATTATATCTATTGCATTCTATCCCATTCACTATATTATCCTTGGTCACTAATGCCTATATCTTTTGGCCAAACTCAGCTAATCAATGCCAAAAACTCTTCACTCTTATTTGGAATACTTCTGGTATTAGTATACATAAATTACAATATCCCCTTCATTCCACAACCCACTAATGTTAAAAACCTCAGGTGCTACATTGTGCATAATGTAATCACTCTTCCACTTACTACCCTCTAGATTGCCTGCATCTATGCTTATCCCCCCCCCAACATTCTAATTTCCCTGAATGTGAACTTCTAAACTCTCATACAAGACTCTTGATCCCAAATCCATTCAAATGCAAGTCATCCATCCATCTTATACATATCATTCCTTCCATCAAACTTATTTCACACATCCACAAACTTCGCCCCATTCCTCTGACACAATCTGCATACTGACTGAATTTGCAATCATCGTTATCCATCTCAGCTTGCCTCTATCATATCATCTTTTACTTTCTTACTCTTCTTTTTCAAATGCACTAGCCATTCTTTCATATCTTCTCACATATCACAATTGTCACCTGCTAAATCATTTGTACCAGCCAAAATAAACATCTCCTTCACCCTTTGCATCCTTTAAGCATCACTAACATCTTTAATCTTAGCACTGAAAATATGATTTTATCACACTCTCCTCAAACACCCCTCTCATCCATCAGTAACCATATAATATCTGATCCTAATTCTCACACTTTTGCTCTTTCATACACTGCTTCTGCCCTTGCATCTCTCTTCCACCCCCCCCCCCTTCTTTCACTTCTGTGTGATACTATCCACTAGGCATTTCTCCAACCACTCAATCTCACATTTTGTTCTGTGGAGAACTTTAAGTAAATGCACTATCTTTTCTTTAACCATCATCAGGAATGATGGTGGGCAGAGACTTGAAGTTCAGGGGGGGTCACACTGTTAAAACTGTAAGAACATCCCAACAGATTATGGCAACAATGAGAAGGATATTGACACAGAGGCAAAGAGGTTATGGTTCCCTTGTGCAAAGCTTTGATCAAGCCACATATGGAATACTATGCACAGAGTTGGTTGCCCAGTTTTCAGGGTGCTGAGGATGTCTTGGAGAAGGTCCAGAGAAGGTTTGCTAAGTTAGTGTCAGGTCTGAGAATGTCAGATATGAGGAGAGATTGAGGGGATGCAACTTACAGAGCCTTGTGAATAGAAGAAGAAGGGAGGATGTGACTAAGACATATAAGCTGGTGAGGGGTTGTTACCAGATGAGCGAGGAGAAGATATTTCATAGAGTATAAAGAGATAAGGATAGAACTAGATGGTGTCTCTGGAAGCTATATAAGGAGGGTGTGAATAGGGAAGTGAAAAACAGGTTCTCTGCATAGAGAGTGATTGGTGCACAGAATGCATTGCCCAAAAGTGTGGTGAGTATGGAAACTGTGAATGGTTTAAAGCACATTCAATGATCTTTTTGCATGAGAAAGTATAGACCTCCCAAAATGAGTCTCTTGAATCCATGGAAGTTAGATATAAATAATAATAATAATAATGTGTACTCAAATCACTTTATTATTATTATTATTATTCAGGCCTCCATGGAGTAAAAAGACTCATCGTGGGAGGTCCTTTCTAAGAAACACAAGTCTATCAAGACTCATCGAGGGAGGTCCCTCCTAGGAAATACAAAGTCTATCATACCACTCCTTAAATGCATTTACTGTTCTCGCTCTCACCACTCCATCAGGCAATGCATTCCATGGTTCAACCATCCTCCATGCAAAGAAACCACTCCTCACCGTCTTTCTCAGTTTCCTTTCCTAACTTCCAGGGATGGCCCCTTGTCATGACTCCTTCCCGCTGTTCAAGCAAGCGAAAGAACTCCTCAATGTCAACCCTGTAACCACCTCTCAACAGTTTAAAAGTCTCAATCATATCACCCATCCTTCTTCTATCCACCACACTCTGCAGTCCACACTCCCTCAGCTGACCCTCATACTTAAAATTGTACAGTCCCGACACCATATTTTTTTATCCGCCTTTGTACCCTGTCCACAGTTAATTTATCCCCTCCAAATCCTGAGGACCAGATCTGAGAACAATAGTCTAAGTGTGGTCTGATCAGATTCTTATACAACTGAATGATAACCAGTTTATCTCTACAGGTCAGTGTCCTTCTCGTTATTGCAGCAATCCTCTGTGTTACCTTCACCACCTTTGCAATATGTCCCCTAAATTTCAGGTTTCTATCAATCATCAAACCCAGATCTCTTGTCTCTCCTACTTCCTCCAGTTTAACTCCACGCATAGAGTATGCAGCGTCCCATCGATGTGTCCCAAACCTCGAGACCTTACATTTTGCTGCATTAAACCAATACCCCCATTCATTTGCCTGTCTGTCTAGCTTATTCAAATCCTCTTGCAGGGCTACCACGTTTGCACTATTATTAATAACCCTTCGCAGATTCAAATCATCCGCAAACAACTGAATAGCCCTCTCCAATCCACTGACAATGTCATTAATATAAAGGTTACACAATATAGGTCCTAGTACTGAGCCCTGTGGGACTCCACTTGTAACCCTCTGCCTGTCCTTGAAACTGCTCCACCATACACAACTCTCTGATACCTATCAAACAGCCAATTCTGAATCCAATTGACCAATCTGATATCCAGACCCATGTGCTGCAACTTAAATATCAGCTTATCATGTGGCACCCTGTCAAATGCCTTCGCTAAGTCTAAGAAAATTGCAGTATATGCCTTTCCATCATCTAATGTTCTTTGTAACTTTATTATAAAAGGCTAGCATATTGCTAAAACAAGAGCACCATTTCACAAATCCATGTTGACTCTCACAGATAACGTTACCCTCATCTGCCCAATGCTGTATACGGTCCCTCACTACTTTCTCCAAGATCTTAACTACTGATGACACACAAACTGGCCTATAATTAGACACTTCCAATCTGTTACTGCCCTTATGCAACGGCACTATCTTACCTCCTTCCATTCCATGGGCACCTTTCCCGCAGCCAGATTTTCATTGAAAAGCCAGGTTAAAGGCACTGTCAGTTCCCTAGCACATTCTCTCAAAACTCGTGGTGAAATACCATCCAGTCCCAAAGCTTTACTGACATCCAGGGTACTCAGTATCTGAAACACATTCTCCTCCTGTACCTCTAAACCTCGAAACTGCCCAATCTCTCTAGCATTAAAACTGACTCCTCCAGGATGAAATACTCCAATAAAGTGTTCATTGAACAATTCCACTATTTCCTCTGCATCAGTCACTCTATTCCCATTTTTATCCCACAATATCATTCTTCCACAGTCATTTCTCCTCCTACTGGCCACATAGCTAAAAAAATTCCCTAGAATTTTCTTTGGATCTTAGGGCCAATCTCCTCTCATATTCCAGTTTTGCCTTCCTTACCACACTAGTCACTCTTCTGGCCTGTGTCTTATATTCTTCATGCATCTTCTCTTCACCTGTCTCCTTATATCTCTTCCATAAGCTATTTTTCGCATGCAATTCCTGTTTAATATTGTTTGTCATCCACTTTGCTCCAAATTGTGTCCTCTTTTTCACTTGTGGTATACAACTTACCATTGCTGCTAGCAAATATTCTTTCACAATTTCCCACGCACTAATGATATCCTGGCCTTCCAATTCCTCCCTCCATGAAACTTCCCGAAGTTGACGTCTAAGACTATTATAATCACCTGCTTTATAATTTCACATAAGTTCCCATCTGTTTGATACTCCTGCATGTCTATTCATTTTCCAAGTCAAAACCATATGGTCACTCTCTCCAACTGGTGAGAGAGATGTCATCTCAGTTATTATCAACTCTTCTGATGCTATAACCAAATCCAAAATTCTTGAACCTCTTGTTCCCTCCTCTGTTACATGTTGCCTAAGACATTTGTCCCTCAAGAATTCTAGAAATTCTATTCCCCTATTGCTACATGCATCTTCCTCTCTCCAATTTATACTGCTGTAGTTAAAATCTCCCATAACAATCATTCTTCTTGCACTTGCCAAACTCAACTGTCTAAACATCTCCTGGTCCCCCATTCTCTGTGCTCCTGGGTCTGTAGCAACACCCCACTAAATATCCTGTCTTGCCTACCTCTACCTCACACCACATGCTCTCAAATTCATTTGTCTCACTTCCTTCCAAAAGCCCCCACTCTTAGAGGACATAGGTCGTCACTTATCATAAGCAGTACCCTACCACCACGCTTTCCACTCCTATCCTGCCGAAAAATGCTGTGCCCAGCAACTTCTATTCCTCTTATTATATCCTCGTGTCAACCACGTCTCAGTGATCCCAATAATTTTTGGCCAGGCTTACGCTATCTGCACCACCAATTCCTCTCCCTTAATCCGGATACTTCTGGCATTAGCATAAAGCATATAAATGGCATTGTTTCTATACCCAACATTATCCCCTCTAGACTCCGCTGGGCTCAGTGTTACCTGATGTCGTCTCCCTTCTCCCAAGTATCCATTCCCACAAGAGGCCACCCTTGCTATCATCCTCCCTGGGACACACTGACTCATTCAGAACAGCAATCTCTCCAGATGCCTACGTCTTTCCTCAATCAAATGTATGCAGTCTCTCGCATACAATTCCTCTCTTTCCTCAAACGCACTCCAAGCATCCACATATACCAGTTCTCTCTTGTCACACATTCTAGCTATTATATCATTCAATATTACTGCTCTTCTGCTCAGCTCGTCATTATCATACCTAGGCAACATGCACACTATTTTTCCTCTCTCTGTCTTCTTCCATACAGCCTCAAGCAAAAATCTCATATCTTCGCTGCCTGACTTACATTTCTACTCAAGTCATTTGTTCCTACCATCACAATCATCTCATCCACCCTTTCACCTCTCTTAATTGCCATAGCCACCCTTTCTATTGTTTCCATTCTCTCCTCTTCTAGCACCCCCATACCTCTCACTCATTCCCTCTCTTCTACTGTTTCCTTTCTCTCCTCTTCTAACACTCCTAAAATTCTCTCTCTCCCCTACTCTGATTCGCCTTGCATTTATCTCTTCCATTCTCCTACTCTTATCTTTCATACTTCTGCTGTCATTCACAAGACATTCCACCTCCTCTTTCAACTCATCTATCTCCCTCTGCAGGTCAGTCACTCTTAATCTAAATTCACTCTCTCAAACAAAACCATCTCTTAAACTTTCACAGTCACTCGTGCCTTCCACTCTATCAACTATTATTTTCTCATTCATATATATATATATATATATATTTTTTTTTTTTCATTCTCTCTTATCACACTACTTGTCTTCCTACATTCATTCCCCGTTCCTGGAGCAACAAGGTTGGATATTGATATTTCTAATGCACTTATTTCCTCCCACTGCCTGCATTTTGCGCACATACGCTCTCCACTCTCGTTCACAAGCCATATATCCAATTCCCGAGACGCATAAATGCTGCAAGTTCTGCATGCCACAAAGTCCCTTATGATATTATATCCAAAAAAAAACCAAAACAAGGAGATTCTAAGGTCAAAATTGTCTGGCATGATATAACACTGTAAATATGTACACAAATGCTATGTATGAGATGAAAATAGTCAAAGATAGAGTATAACTGGGAAAACTGAGATCAGATATGCTTGAAGAAGAAAAAAGTTTAGTTTCTGTTAGGAAAATGTCATTTTGCAGATTAGAGGAAATTAACATTTATGGAATTTGGAACTGAGACCACATATATTTGTGAAGTGCGTATAGAAGGCTTTGGATGGTTTGCCTTTATCCATTCTATTTCTCGTTCTTTGACTTTTCATGATTGTTTAAGTTGAAATTGAAAGGGACATGGATAACACCATAATGGACTCCTTGCTAAACTGCATACATGAGAAATTTCACCGAACTCTGTGAATTGTGGCTCAGCAGTATCCTTCACCCAAATTCAACTGTTGGTGGCAACTGATGGAAATGATGTTCTGTCTACTCTTCCCCCAGTGTGGAAGAGTAGACAGAAGATTTGGCTGCTGCAGTGTGACCAGATTGCACTAAAGTTCAGCATTTTATGCATTGTGGTGGCCAGAACATCATTTCCATCAGTGTTTTAGACTTCTGAGGTTTAGTCCTAGACAATGCAAGTGCATAATATGTCTTAGCTATCCTCCTATTAAGAATGTCTTCAGCCCTCTTTTAGACCTATACTAAATGGAATAAAATAAAATGCCATTATACTTCAGAAAAGAATATGCATTCTAGTTATTTATATCTGTGCAATCCACAATTTTGATTAATATTTCAGAATATTAAAAAAAAGGATAATAATTATCCATTATTATTTTATATGCAAGCACTTTTTGCTTGCATATAAATGCAAGCAAAATGTTATGAAGCAGTGTTGTGTAACGTGGAGGTTGAGAGGAAGACATACATACCTGGGAATGTGGAAGGTGCTGATGAAGTGTAGACAACTCGAAGATGATATATAGACAACTTGGATTAGTGAACAAAGGAAGGGTAATTATTATGGGTGATTTTATTTATGGTGGTGTAGAGTGGAATGAAGAGATAGCATCTGGAAATAAGGAAAATGAATATCTCAAGTTCTTGAGAGATAACTATCTCAGGCAGCACATAAAGAAGGGCATGCAAGGATCAAGAGTTCTAGATTTCATCAGAGGATGTAATTGTTTTAATCACCAGCCTTATAATTCCACAAAGGATATATGTGGAATTATAAGGCTGGTGATTATGACAAGCTTAGGAGACAGCTTGGAGCTATAACATGAAACGAGAAGTTCAGCGGTAAAGAAATAAATACTGCATGGGAACTGACAAAGAAATAAATAACAGCATTAATGTGTGAATGTATTCCGAAGACCAAAAGGCTGAATAAGGTAGGTGTAAAATGGATGAATGTGCAGCTTAAGCATGAAATCTAGAAAAAGATAGTACTTTGGAAGAATTACAAGATGAATAATGGTAATAATCAGTCACATGAAGAGTATAAAGAACAAGCCAGGAGAGTGACTCAGTTAATTAATAAGGAAAACAAAAGTAGAGTATGAGCAGAAATTGGCAAATCAGGCAAAGAAAAACCCTAGAGAGTTTTTTAGATATGTGGCAAGTAGAAGGAAGAATGATCATGATAAGATGAAGTTAATGGATGAAAGTGGAAGAGCAGCAGAAGACGTTGTTGAAGTATTCAGTGATCAATGTATAAGGGTGTTTCATCCTGATCAGGGTGGAATCATGAGAAAATTTTCATGAGGGAAAAGTTCAATTTTCATGTCTACAGTCTCTTTTGAAATTAAAAGTTTTGTAGAGAAACATTTTTAGCTACTTGTTTATGATAATAAATGATATTATCTTTTCTTTTTTAGTTTCTTTGCCAAGTTTGTGTGTGTGTTCTTTTTTTGTGGTGGGTGGGAGGACTCTTTCCTCCATTCATTTCAGTGTATATCATATTAAAATTTTGTGAGCTCAGCCTCACTGGCCTTTATTTAATAGTGATGTGTGTGTGTAAGGAGAAGGCAGGAAATTTTTTGATCAAACTTTATGTTAATAAATATATATGCTGAATATGAAGCAACGTAATATGTTATTGCAGTTTTGTTTTAAATTGTTTACTTCATTTGCAGGTGGATTACAGTTAAGTATTGAATCTAAAGGAGAGCGTTTAAGGCACTGGCTTGACACAGTAAATAATCCTGACAGACGAATAGAAAGATGGCACCGATTAAGTGATGCTCATTTACTGGATTAACAAATTTAATTATGTACAAAAATAATTTCAGAATTCTACCATTTATATATATAAATACTGTGCATTTAACAGAATCACTGCTTTCATTTAAATGTCCATTGTATGTAGAAAGTGTTTTCATTTCATTACAAATTAAATTAAAGTTGCCAAGAAATTATATTCTTGTTTAATCCTTTATCCAAGTGTAAGCAAACAAAGATTGCACTTGAAGTATCTACACAACTAAGCTACTTGTATACAGTGGCTAATGACTTCACATTAACTGCCTTAGTATCCCATAATGCAAAACACACATCCTTTCGGGTGTGTATAATGCTATTCATTATGGGAAGGGCCACTGGTTTTGACCTTTATTGAGATCTCATCACCAGATCCAGAAGAGATACCAAGGTTGAAGTAATGCAGAAGTCATATATTTCCAATATACAACTAGTGAAAAAGTGTATCACCTTCTTAATAAAATAATCTCGACTAGGGATAGTTGTAGAAAGTTTGATTGTCAATTTAATGTGACATGTAAGCTATGCACTTTGGGTTGAAGAGATGACATACTGTGTATCACACTGATGGTACTCAGTGGTAATGCGAGTGTAGATAAAATGTAAGATGATGGAGGAAACAGAAAGATTTCTTCTGGAAAAGATGTCAACCTTGATGTAATGAGATTAGCTGGTTTGTTCATTTTCACTTCAACTTACGAAGGCAACCAGCTGTGACTCGCTAACAAGAAACTGACAAGAAGATTTACTTTCCAGAGAATCAGTGTCGAACAATGAACGAATGAATGAAGCAGTGTGGTGCATAATGGATGCCTGGTTAAATTTGAATTCCATGAAGGATGAAATGGGGATCAAAATAGCTTTGGGGAACTGGTTGAACAGAAGATGCTGTTCAACCAGTTTGATGTTTGCCAGTGAATTGCAAATCATTCTTCTCTCTGAATACTCTCCACTTCGTCATTCTCCAAGAAATCCAGGAGACCAAATCTGTGCGCAGTAATCCATATAAAGAGGAATAATAATCTGCTTGTCCCTGCATGTGCTCTTCAATAATCAGGTGAATTGCAAATCATTCGTCTCTCTGAATACTCTCCACTTCGTCATTTCTCCAAGAAATCCAGGAGACGAAATCTGTGCACAGTAATCCATATAAAGAGGAATAATAATCTGCTTGTCCCTGCATGTGCTCTTCAATAAACTACTAGTTATTCTCAGAAACCCTAAAAACTCACTCTTTGTTTACATACACTGTCTCTTACTTCTAGTCCACATTCCTGTAATTAAAATTTCCCATTAGGATCACTTTATTTGTACATGGCCAGTCAGTTGGTCAAAACATTTTACACTCAGTGTCCTGTACATTATACCTAGCCTAACTTAGATATGTTCTATCCAGGGGTGTAGCTAGGAGGGAGGGGAGGGGGGGTCATCCGTCCTGGGCGGCATTTTGCGTTTAAGAAATCTTTCCATACTGTCTATAGAACAGCAACTGAGTGATGAAATAGACTTTGACAATGTCATCGGCGATTTTGCTAATGGAAAAGCAAGAAAAATAACATTTTATAATGTCAAAGTTTTACTTCAAAAATAAACATACTCTTTTAATTTATTTCCCTGTATGTCATTTTTGACTTTTTGTAGTATTTTTGGTGTGTACTGAGAGGGGCGGCAAAAGCTCTAGCTACGGCACTGGTTCTATCTATTTTCTATTTCATTCTCATACCAAATAATTTCAAAGCTTTCATATGTAACTTTGCTATATTCCCCCTCCTCACTTAGCCAGCATGAGTTAAAAGGAGTGTACATCCAATGAAACATTATTGGTAATGGCCCTAAAACAACTCATAAGAAATAAATATGCTAGAAGCAAATTCATATTCTGTCATATAAACATTCTTTCTTTTACACAATCAGTACAATGTTAGCACATGAACATACTTTTTTTTTCTCTTTTTTTTTTTTAAGAAAAGCTTAAAGAATAAATGAGAAACTCTTAAAAAAAGCTTATTCAAGTAGTAAAAGAAAAAATACATAAATGAATAACTCAGTTCCAATTATTTTATTTTATTTTTATCAGTCCCACACAAGAGGTCATAAAACATATACCACAGGAGTATCATGTATAAATCTGTTGATATGGTTCTTGAACAGTTGGTGGTTGTAATTCTGAGAAAAAAATACCTGTAAAAAAGAGAAATATCTGTGGAAAAGGCATAAAGTTGAAAAATATTACATATGAGAAAGCAGCTGGATGGAATCTTTGAGAGAGAGTTCATTTATTAATTAAATTGTGCTCTTCTGTATAGCATCAATAATTTTTAGGAAGGTTACATGATGCACATTCCCGAAACCAAAAACCAACATTCTGAGGCTGGTTTAATTTGATATTTATATAGTGTGTTAGGAGAGCAGAAGACACTAAGTTTTTGGGAAGTGGAGGCAGCTTTGGATGTAATGTGATATGATGTGTTTGTGCCAAAACAGCTAGACATGAGTAGTTACAATGTTTTTTAGAAACATAAACATTAAATAAGCTGTTTTTAAGCAGCACAAGAAAATTTTACATCATCATGACTAATGTGTTGGATAAGGGGTACTCATGTATATTGACTTTGCAAGCATTTGATAGATCACTGCATTGCAAATGTATAAGCTGGGAAACGTGAATACATAATAGGTGTTGCTGTTATGGTTAGGAGATTGGTTGGCTAAGCAACATCAGCAAGTTGTTTGGGAAGTGAGAGTCCAAGAAAAGAAATCTGATCTTGACAGGAGATCCGAGTGTTATGAAAAGTAAGAGGAAAGGAAATCTTTGTTAGAGACCACTCTCAAAATTTCCTGTTTTCTTTAAACAGCAAATGTAGAGCATTAATTAATAAAGTATATTTAGTAAAAAAATTATATTCTTGTTTTTATCCTTTATCCAAGTGAGCAAACAAAAAGTTTACGTGCTTTCATTACTAGGCTACTTGTATATGATGGTAGATTCTTCACATCAAATTGCCCTAGTATTCTATAATGCACAGCATACCTCCTTTCAGACATGTATATTGCCATGCATTATGAGAAGAGTTATTACTCATTCAAAATCTTGGTATGGCCAACATAGCAAGTCATCCAACTTATGTAATATGAAACAGCTGACCATTTGCAATTCAGCTTCCAAAACATGGAAATGGAAAACTGCATAGATTACTGGCTTAGATAATCTACAGACTTCACATTCTTATCTATAAATACAGTATAACAGAAGTTAAGTTTTATTCTTGTGTGGAATTAGATAAGAATACTCACAAATGAGATCCAGTTTATATTTATATCACTATACTTATGCTGAAACTTGGAGAAGGTTTCTCCAAGTTTCAGCATAAGTACACAACTGTTATACAACCTGAGCAGACCATTTAGATGAGAATAGTGAATTGGATCATAAACTTTATATTTTTTTAATATTAGCCAAGTAACATCCCAAATAAGCTTATAATATGAAAAACGTTTTGAAAAAAATCTGCAACTAAATTCTAAGAGTAGTTAGTGTTTTTTAGAAACAAACATTAAATAAGCTGTTTTTAGGCAGCACAAGAAAATTTTACATCATCATGACTAATGTGTTGGATAAGGAGTACTCGTGTATATTGACTTTGCAAGCATTTGATAGATCACTGCATTGCAAATGTATAAGCTGGGAAACGTGAATGCATAATAGGTGTTGCTGTTATGGTTAGGAGATTGGTTGGCTAAGCAACATCAGCAAGTTGTTTGGGAAGTGAGAGCAGTGACCCAGAAATAAACTGTAAATAGTTGTAAATGATTGGTGCTAGAGTCGCAAGAGAATGTGGATGTGATTTTTAATCAGTTTATAGCGTAGCTTTTTGTTGCAAATTGTGCTACATTTTTTCAGTTTTTCAGATACAAGTACTTAGTCCTTCAGTAGTGTTGTTATTAGAGGGGTTTTTTTGTTATTTTTATTGTGTTTTGCTGCTGGTTTATTTTTACCAAGAGGGCAAGGTCAGAGTCAGACATGTTCAGAGGTAGCAGAGAAGAAAAAGTTAAGTTTTCATTATTTTTATTAGAGTGTTCTGCTTGAAATAACACAATGTAAAGTTATTTGCAGCTGGGCAAATTCTACTTAAAAACATAAAATGTTTAGTATAGTTGTAGTAGTTCTTAGTACTTGGTTCTTTGTGCACTATTTGAATGATGGCCACAGATCAGTTTACTCATGGCTTATCACTAAGTCCTCCCCCATTTAAGGACTACATTTTGCATAGCATACTATGGGATTTTGTGGTATGCATCCCTGTGGTTGGATATATGGCAGGTAAGAGATTAGGGAGTGCATATATGTGGAAAATGTTGGAAAGGGGAAGAAGTTTGTGAGTTGGAGATTAGTATAACAGACCTCAGCAGCATTGTGTCACAGGCAGGAGAATACCAACCTAGAGAGATGAGTAGTGTGATAGAAAGTGAGGATAACAAGTGGAATGTAAATTAAAAAAATAACAGTGGGGAGTGAAATGTGAAAGAAGAGATTAAGAGATTGGAAGTGATGAATGCAAAGCGATTCAGGGTAGGGGTGGGAGAGAGTTATGGGAATGGTAGAAGAGGAGAAAATAGAACCAGTAGAAGAGAGGGAATGAGAAAAAAATGTGAGGGAGTGCTGGAACCAGGGATAGAGAGATGCCAGGACAACAGGTAAGTAGGGGAACTAAGAAAGAAAGTGTTAGAAGAGAGAGAGAGAGGAATGCAGGTGAGCAAGGAAGGAACAGAGTTGTAATGTATGGAGATTCGATGATCCATGGTGTGCAAGATAGAATGCCTGAGGAGTGTTTGCCTTGAGGATGGAATGGCAGATGAGATGGTGGGCACGAATCACTTGAGAGGCAGTGTGAATTGCGTGGGAAGAGATACGAGGTTCGTGCTTGAGGTCGTGTGAAAAAAACACTCAGAGAGGGAAGGGCATGTGTGTGTGTGTGTGTTGCCCAGGTATGATAATGATGAGCTGATGAGAAGAGCATTAATAACGAATAGTATGATAGCCAGAATGTGTCAAAAGAGAGGCTTGGAATACATGGATGCTTGGAGCGCATTTGAAGATAGAAAGGAACTGTATGTGAGAAACCACTTGCATTTGAATGAGGAAGGGTGTAGGCATATGGAGAGATTGCTGTTCTCTGAATGAGTCAGTGTACAATGCAGGGAAACTAGAATTATCAGGGTGGATGGTAGCAGGGTGGCCTCTTGTGGGAACAGGTTCTTGGGAGAAGGGGGAAATACATCAGGTAATGCTGAATCCAGTGTGTGTATGTGTGTGTATACATATATATATATATATATATATATATATATATATATATATATATATATATACATATATACACAGGGTGTTTGGGATAAATTTGACAGTTTCGTAAGGAAAAAGAAAATCTTCTTTGTATCTATTAAATTTAATGAATTGACAAAAAAACATTACAGGCAGAGTTAATTACAATACTATCAACAAGATTTACTCAAAATAACCACCATTAGCATCGATCACAGCTTCAATTCTGCTTCGGAACCTCGAACAAGCTGATGCTACAGTCTCCCTGGGAAGGGCCACAAAAACTGTTTTAATTTTATCCATTAACTGGGCTTTTGTATTACTGGAAGTGCGATTGGTGTCTTTTTCAACTGCGCCCCATACAAAATAATCCATGGGGTTAAGGTCTGGGGAGTTTGGAGGCCAAACATTTGGACTGGTGAAGTCGTAGAAATTTTCAGACAACCATTTTTGACTTTTCCCAGAGGTGTGGCAAGGGACCGAATCCTGCTGCCATACATACGGCCTACCATTGGCTACCCTTGTTATCCAGGGCTTGACTACAGTTAGCAACTCCACGAACAAAGCCCGAATTCCAATGCCAGGGTTCTTCAACACCTGTTCCTGCAGATTTGCGAGGAATTCTGCTGTACGAACGCAATCAGATCGTCTGCTAGGGATCTTTCTTCTTGCTACATCCTCGTAGTCACCATTGCAAGTCTCTAGTTCATGCCTGATTGTTTTTACTGTATTCAGGGAGCATTGGGCAGCAGTCGTAATATCCTTATTTTGATGGCGGGCACGAATCATCATGATACAAGTTATTCTCTTCCATGATTCAGGTGGGTTCCAGCTATCCATCCTTTCTGACATCTTGTATATGAATGAAGAAGGGTCCAAACTTTTAAATGAAGAGAAGTGTGTGTTAATACATGTAACTTACGGAAAAATATAATTAATTATAAATATGTCAAATTTATCCCGAACACCCTGTATATATATATTCGGGTATTTCATCCTGGAGAAGTAGGTTTTATTACTAGAAGGATAAGGCCGGTTTGAGGTATAGAAGTGCAAGAGGAGAGTGTGTGTTTCAAATACTGAGTACTCTGGATATCAATGAAGTAATTGGACTGGATGGAATTTTGCCATGGGTTTTGAGAGCATGTGCCAAGAACTGACAGCTTAATTGACCCAGGGTTTCAATGAAAGTCTAGCCAAGGGAAAGGTATCTGAGGAATGGAAGGAGGGTAAGATAGTGCTATTGCATAAGGGTGGTAGCAGACTGCAAATGTCACATTATATACCAATTTGTGTTTCATCAGTAGTTCTTAAGTCATCAGTAGATCTTTGACAAATTAGTGAGGAACCATATACAGTGTGGGCAGTAAGGGTAATGTTATCTGTGAGAGTCAACATGGATTTATTAAGGGACACACTTGCTTTAGTAATCTAATTGATGTTCATAATAGAGTGAGAAGAACGGTTGACAAGGAAAAGGCATATTCTACCATTTTTTGTATTTTATGAGTACAAAGGCCTTTGACAGGGTATCACATGATAAGCTGATATTTAAGTTGCAGCACGTGGATTTAGATGACAAGTTAGTGAACTGGATTCAGGATTGGCTATCTGATAAGTATCAGAGAGTTGTGTATGGTGGGACAATATCAAGAAAATAAGGTTACAAGTGGGGTCCCACAGGGCTCAGTATTGGGACCTGTATTGTTTAACCTTTATATCAATGGCATTGTCAATGGATTGCAGCGATATTCAGTTGTTTGTAGATGATGTGAAGCTGGGAAGGATTATTAGTAATAGTGCAGATGTGGTAGCCCTGCAAAAGGATTTGAATAAACTGGATAGATATGAAAATGAACAGGGATTTCAGTTCATTTTCATATCTATTCATTTTCATTTCAGATGCAACTAAATGTAAAGTTCTTGAAGTTTGGGATACATCAATGGGAGGCTGCATACTCTGTTGGAGGAACTGTACTGTAGGGGAGGTGAGGGATTGGGGGTGATGATTTATAGAAACCTGAAATTCAGGGAACATATTACAAAGGTGGTGAAGGTAACCCAGAGTATTGCTGCAATACTGAGAAGGACACTGACCTGCAGAGATAAAAGAATTGTCATTTCATTGCATAAAGCCCTGATCAGACCACACTTGGACTATTGTACTCAAATTGGTCCTCAGTATTTGAAAGAGATAAATTAACTCTGGAAAATGTGCAGAGGCAGATAACAAAAATGGTATCAAGACTATAGAATGTTAGTTATGAAGACAGACTGAGGGAATGTGGACTGCAGAGTTTGGTAGATAGAAGAAGGAGAGGTGATATGATTGAGACTTTTAAACTGTTGAGAGGTAGTTACAGGATGATACTGGGGAGTTCTTTTGCTTGGTGGAGCAGGTGGGGGGAGGGAGGAGCAAGGACAAGGAAGTTACAAAAGAAAGCTGGAGCAAGAGGGTGAAGAGTGGTTTCTTTGCAAGCAGGGTGGTTGAACCATGGAATGCATTGCATGATGGAGTGGTGAGAGCACAAACGGTCAGTGAGTTCAAGGAGTGGTGTGATAGACTTTGCGTTTTCTAGGACGGGTCTGCCATGACTCTATGGAGACCTGATTCATAATAATAATAGTGGCATTCTGTGGGATTATGTTTTTGGGATCCCTATGTTGACAAGGGGATATTCACTTCTTTGCTGATGATGCAAAGTTGTGAAGGAATGAACTTTTGTCATGGCTTTCCAAGAAGATTTAAATAGACTTTTGGCTTGGATGAATAGGTAGAGTCTGTTTAAATGTTGATGAGCATATTTCGTTGCACTTTGGATTGTATGTACAGGTATAAAGCTGTTTACTGTATTGGTAAAACTGTGATCAAGAAGGTGGGTGAAATTTGGGATCTGGATATGATAGATGACAGAGGTTTTTAAAATATATTGTTATTAAGACTGTCTTACATAGCACATTGCTGCTATGATAAGGACCATATAGAAAATTAAATATCCCTAGTTTTTTAGTGAGCTTCTTATCCATAGCAGGTAGTTGGTACCACTGTTTAAGGTGATAATATAATATAGTATACCAGAATGTTATATTCTGATATAGATGATGATATTTTGATATAGTATGTGGTATAACCATTGGTCATATCACAGATCATCTAGCATACACAGATTTGGCCACTAATTTCCATTGTGATGTGAAATTCTGAAGTTGCAGAAGTAAGTGATTAATGCAACATCAGGAATATGTATTATGGGGAGAGTTGAGGATATAAATTACAGAGTTTCATAGATCAGTGCAAAAGTGGTAAGCAGAATTTACAGGATTAATGTTGAAGGCATTGATTATACATGATGCAGAGGATGAAAGGGAAGCAGAAGAGGCTATCCCTGGAAGTTGTATAAAGGTGTGGTGAAGAGTGAAGTAAGGAATAGATTTTTTATATGGAGATTAGTGGGTGAGCTGACTTCATTGCCAGAACATGCTACTGTAAATGCTAACATATCAGTGTCTTTAGGATTCAGTATGATAGATATATTGCTCGCTGAGTGAAACTTCCCATATTGAGACTCCAAGACGGTCTGTTATGATGATATTTAATTAACACTGGAACAAAAGTTCCAGTGTTAATTAATAAACAAAATTCTAAAAATAACAATAAAAATTCTAGTTAACAAACTACAAAGCATATATTTCAAGTTAAATTACCTATTTCAATTCATATTAATAGTTATTTTATTCCATTTATTTTTTGTAAATCCATATAAAATCACATAGCTTGGAGACAGTGATAGTTTAGCTACCATCTCTTCCAAATCTCTAACTATGCAGTCCCATCAATGTAATACACAGTTTGTTATCTCTTTTAAATCCAAAGTGCATAATCGGACACTTTGTAATATTAAACTGACAATCTTTGCCTTACCTTGCTTTACTTTATCTGACATCAAGTAAGGCATTATCCTTTGTCTGACAATGTCAGTTTGTTTAAATATTTCTGTGGCATCTGTCTATATCACCTTTACTTATTGCCCAAGTTTAGCATTATCAGCAAACAATTTGGTATTCCTGTAGAAATCAGCCTTGGTATCTTGGTATATATATATATATATATATATATGTATATGAAAATTGATGTTGCATAATGGTCACCTGCCTTCTCTGCTCCACCATATACTGCAACTCTGTCTATTTCAATTTCTCTAAATTGAATTAAATCAGGGATCATTCACCTTTATAAGCCATTTTAACTCAAGCAATAAAGGGCAAGCTTTAGTGCAGCAATCTAGTGAAAGTATATTACTAAATTCACTCTACTAAAAAAACAGTGCTAATGAAGAAATTAAGTATTTAGCTAAAAATAGAGGATGCAGTGCCATGTGTCACTCTACCACATGATGATATTGCATAATGTACTGGCCATATTTGATAATTCGATGGTGAGAAGCTAACTAAAATATTTGGAACTCCTCTGAAATGTCTCAATAAGATAAGAATAAAAAACAAAATAAAAAAAGTGATTTAAAATACTTAGCACTGATTACTGACATCTATTACATCTTGAAGGTGCTGTAAACTAGCAGTATTAGAGTAGGATTATAGTAGGAGCTAAGATAAGGTTTTAGTGGTTTTCTTATTTTATAATATATAAACACACACACACACACACACACACACACACACACCTCTAAAGTATTACTTTGCTTAGAAAATAAAATTACAATCGATTTTATAATTAAGATCCATTATTATATGCTTTTCCAAAAAAATATTATATATGGTGATCTCTCAACTATCTTATTTTCAAATGAACAAACTTTCAATTAATAAACCCTTGAAAAGGTTAGCATGTCAACTGACTTCTGATATGGCACATAATTGTATCTTCAGTTATTCAACTCTTCATTTATCTGACTGACAAATTGCTCTCCCTATCTGTGGTTGGATAATTGAGAGACTACTGTATGTACCTCATATTTTGGACACCAAATGTTTTCAAAATGTGAATTTTATATGAATATTAATTTTGGAAATATTAGATATCTCTGTTCTTGTTCATCATGTGTAAATGTTAACAAGTGAAGTCATCTCTTTAATGACCTTTTGTTAATTATATTATAACCTGCAGGAATACACATTCATGTTTTCATCCATATTCATCCAAGAAAAACACATTGAAATATTTGTTCAGGAAAATATTTTCATGTTGGCACTGCTTCTTTTAAAGAAGCAGTGCCAACTTTGCTGTCTGCTTTAAAAGAAAGCAGTATATTCGCTTTGATAAGTATGCAGTATGAAAGTCAGTATACTTATATAATGCTTTTCAGTTACAACAGATAATGAGAAAAAATTTTTAGTGCAGTTGCCCATTTCTTGGTATCAATGTTCTAACATACACAATATATGTACGAAAACACAAGGTAAAAGTACTATTTATTAAATATACTGCCATATATTTCAGTCTGAAATTAACAGACCATCATCAGTAGCTTAAAAAACAGTTGTTACAAAAAACAGTTGTCTCTTCCAGGTGTATACCAAGTTCCATATGACTACCATCTTTCCTACTTCAGACAAACTGGACGCTCAATAGAAAAAAGAATACAAGAACATCAATCATATATTTTCCACAAAAAATCCTATAAGTCTGGATTTGTTCAACATGGAATAGAAGCAGACCACAACATTCTGCATACTCTATGGGGGGGGGGGGGTATACTGGAGGAAGTAGGGGGAGACAAGAGATCTGGGATTGATGATTGATAGAAACCTGAAATTTAGGGGACATATTGCAAAGGTGGTGAAGGTAACACAAAGGATTGCTGCAATGATGAGAAGGACACTGACCTGCAGAGATAAGAGGGTTATCATTCTGTTGTATAAGACTCTGATCAGACCACACTTAGACTATTGTTCTCAGATTTGGTTCCCAGGATTTGAAAGGGATAAATTAACTGTGGAAAGTGTACAAAGGCAGATAACAAAGATGGTTTCAGGACTGTACCATGTTAGTTATGAGGATCGGCTGAGGGAACGTGGACTGCAGAGTTTGGTGGATAGAAGAAGGAGAGTTGATATGATTGAGACTTTTAAATTGTTGAGAGGTGGTTACAGGGTTGACACTGGGGAGTTCTTTCACGTGGTTGAAAAGCGGGAAGGAGTGATGACAAGGGACCATCCCTGGAAGTTATGAAAGGAAACTGTTTGCAAGAGGATGAGGAGTAGTTTCTTTGCATGGAGGGTGGTTGAACCATGGAATGCATTGCCTGATGGAGTGGTGAGAACGAGAACAGTCGATGAGTTTAAGGAGTAGCATGATAGACTTTGTGTTTCTTAGGAAGGACCTCCCACGATGAGTCTTTTGACTCCATGGAGGCCTGAATAATAATAATAATTCTTTGGACCACAAAATTCACCACCCTAACTTGAATTTGAATGACTGCCTATCCTTATCAAAAATATGGGAAAGTTTGATCAGAATAACGCATCATTAAAGGTTTTCTTTTTTTCTTGTTGATTACTATTTAAGACCAAAAATTATATTTTATGAAGACATAAGGTCTTAAGAAACCAACTAGATACTACATCTATCTGATGATTTGTTGAGTGTGATATTATAATAATACTATTGCTGATTTAACATCACATGGCTCATTCTATTTCGAATAAATCAATTGTTTGCATTCTACCTTGTAATAACTGTTTTTTAAGCCACTGATGATGGCATGTTAATTTCAGGCTGAAATATATGGCACTATATTTAATAAATAATACTTTTACTTTGTGTTTTCATGTATGTATTGTATGGAACTATAGCACAAGTTTCTCTAAAAACGAAAGTGTTCTAAAATGAAAATATTTTCATGAACAAGTTTTTATTTGCTTCCTTTGCTTAGGTCAAGTGTAAAAAGATAATGTTGTGCTGTGATATGTCACTGAACTTAACAGTATTAATGTACCATTCTTTTGCTACATGTTCCTATTGAAATGATGTATGTGTACTTCTTGAAGAGTACACTTAGATGCAATCAAAAAACCCTTTAGGTAGTTGCAGTATTTATCAAGAATAATGAGTACGAGAAAGGCTCTGCAAGGTGTTTTGAAAATAATTAAATAATATACTTTTTTTTACCAACTTTTTTGCCTTATCTCTTTCGGGGAATGTAACATATCAGTAAACAAAGGTAAAAGATTTCACAATGCAACTTTGAACACCTCAATAAACATAAATTCATCATCTTGAATTATATATATATATATATATATATATATTTTAGTATATACAAAAAGGTATTAAAAAAGATAATGGGAAAATTTTTGTAATAAAATAGAAAGAAACATTTTTATAATTCTTGAATGTTATATTTGCATAATTCTGCCAAAGTGTTTTTATTTTCTTAATATAATGAATGCTATAAATTTGAAATTTTTATAAATTGCATGTGCATTGTTTGTGTATATACAAATGCCATGAGTGCACACACACACACACACACACACACACACACACACACACACACACACACACACACACACACACACACACACACACACACACACATCGAACTGTACTTCTTTGATAAATTTATATAAACACATAGCGATGTTACTAGCATGTATATAACTTGCAAAATATTCTTTTTAAGATTATGAAAACTGACTGTTAGAGTGACCTGTTATGAATTCATCTGTCACTAAACAGTTAGTGTCGGTCCTATACATTAAATCAAAATAATTACTGTTTAAATGTGATTTAAACAGTAATTATTTATCACTAATTCAAAGGTTTAAACACATATCGATAAATAATATGAACAGACCATAACTAAACATTATTATTATTATTCCTGATACCTTCAAGGAGTCCGAAGACTCATCGTGGGAGGACACCCACAACTGTCTCAACCACTACACGGAACCTCTACTACGAATCATCTCCATCAACGCCATCTACCACCACAACAACTAGTATTTTTTGTCTGTAAATTGCGTGTGTTTTGAAGGGCCGATTTGTCTGTATACGGAATGAAAAACCAGAGTTTCCGGGAGAAAAAACCCTGCTACCTCCATATGAGATCGGCTAACTCACCTTCGATTGAAATCGTCCAGATAAAGATTCCTCCCATCGCAATGAGAATCGAGCTTAGGCCTATTCCAATCGAACAGCACAATGTACCGTCGTTCTGCCAATTGCGCTACAGAGGCACTATTGGAAGAACTCCATTCTTTAAAACTTATATATGAAAATCATACAGTATCTGGCTAGTCCTGTAATTCAGCAATCTTGTTTCACCAGTATATTTCAGTAGTTGGCCAACAGATGCATGATATGCATGAAATTGTATCAGAATTAACATAAAATAATTAATAATTACAATTTATTCATTTTGATCTTTGATATGAAATTAATCTTCACTTAGCATCTCCTTTGCATAGTTGAAAGAGCAATGTAACTGTGCATCCTTCAACTGAAAAAGACTTTAGTCCATATAAAGATGCCTCTCATCATGATGAGAGACATCTTTATATGGACTTTTTAATTGAAGGCAAGTTAGCTGATTCCATACAGAAGTAATTCCTTCCAAAAATTAACATTTTTCATCCTGCATATAGGTAAATGGCCAAATATACTATATACTATATTTACAAACAGACAAATATACTATAAACCTTTAAAGATTAGACAAATATACTATTAGTGAGTGGTAGATGGTAAGTATGCAGATGATGGATTACATATCTTATTAATGCATAGTAGATTGTGTAGTGTGTAGATTAGGGGGATAAGAGGTAGAGGCCTTTCTGCAATAAGTCCCTGTACTCGATTGAGGTGTTACATAATAGTAATACTCTAATCATAATTATTACATACAGATGGTGTTGATGGGACATAAAGGACTTCATTTTCAGAGTATAAATTAATTGAAAATCATAAAAAATATGAATTTTAATAAACAAAATTTTACACATTCAATTTATAATAATATAAAACTAATAATTGAATGGTATTATCATCAAGGACCTTCATATAGACAAGAGATTCATCATAGTTTTGTTCTAGATCCAACAGAGTTAATTATGTCATACCTTAAATACATTCCATGCCCCACCACACTTTATCTTAAAAAAAAAAAAATTACACTCACTCTCTTGCTAAATCTATCATCAGTTCATCAGCTTTTAGTGGTGGCCTTTTTGTCTTTTTTTTTACCTTTGGGAAAATTTCCCCAGTATCTGTAAGCACCTCTCAATAATTCATATACCTAATCATATCACTCCTCCTCCTGTCCACAAAACTTTGCATGACTTGAAATCATTTGACACGATTTGCACACACACTTGAAACATACACCAGTTTCGCAGGCAGTCTCTTCAGTAGAATCACTGCATTTTTCTCTCTGTTGGTCTGTGCCTTCTCACATTGTTGCAGCAATATATATATAGATTTCACACCTTTACAATATTTCCTCTGAACTTCAACTCCCTGTTGACCTGTAGCCAAAAATGCTTTGTCTCCTCTACCCTTTCAGTATAGTCTCATCAATAAA
Source organism: Typopeltis vanoorti (assembly GCF_054136105.1). NCBI lineage: Eukaryota > Metazoa > Arthropoda > Arachnida > Uropygi > Thelyphonidae > Typopeltis > Typopeltis vanoorti. Next base: position 26,195,085 of record NC_143564.1, on the reverse strand, counting down.
ATATTTAACCTTTTATCTGTGGATTCTGATGTTTAACCCTTACACTGAATCACATTAAACTGACATTCTCCAGTTCAGCTACCTACCTTTCTAGCATATTCAAATCACTCCAGAGAGCCATTAAATTGAAACCATTTGTAATAACTCTCCTCAACTCAACTCTGCATCATCTGAAAACAAATGCATATTATTATTATTATTAAGAGAGACCTGCAGGGAGTCAGGAATTTATCAAAGGAGGCCTATCACAAATCATATCACCTAACCAGTTGTCATACCTTTCTTGCATTCATTCACACTATCTACACTCACTACCTCCAAAGGCAATCCATTCCAATCATCCACCATTCTATGACAGAAAAAACTTGCTCTAACATCTTCTTCTTCACTGTATTTATTCTCAACTTCAGTGGATACCCTATTGCCCTCATCCCAAATTGGATTTTTCATAAAATTAAAAATCCAGTTTACTGGTATCCTGTATGACCCATTCAGAAGTCCATGAGTCTTGATCATATCATCCCTCTTTGTCCTTCTGTTTGCTAGTATCTGCAGGAAAAATTCTGTCTGTCTTCATAATCTCTATTCCACAATCCTGATATCATCTTTAACATTCTTCTTTGTGCTCTCTCTGCTTTATTAGTAATGCCACAGAAAGCAGAAAAAACCTGCACACAATAGTACAAATGAGGTCATATCAAGTTCTATCTCCTTGTAAAGAGCCAAACTAACTGACTTATCCTTATCTGTCAAGATTTATTTCAGCACTTCAGTTTTCTTCTGAATATTGCAAATATAACTCCTCTGAGTTGTATTTGCATTGCATCAGCAAATAAGTACAATGAGCGCAGGGTGAGTAATTATTAAGGGAGACATCGACAATGGAGATATAGATTGGAAGGAAGGAAGGTCACATGGCAGGAAGGAAGTAGAATTTATACACCTACTGAGATATAATTACTTCAGGCACTATGTGATGGAAAGGGCTTGGGATGTGAGAGTATTGGACCTGTCACAGGATCTGAAAAGCGATCCATAACCAAGGTAGCCATATTGCCTCCAGTTTGGGAAAGTGAACATGATTAATCCTCCAATGTCAGGAGGATTAATCAGATAGGAATTAGATGGATGAGCTGTGAAAAAAGAAACTGTTGGGAGGGTATATAAGGAGAAAGACCAGCAACCTCATGAACAGTACAAAGGGTCAGCCAAGAAATGTGACCAGCATGGCAAGGAAGCCAAAATTAGATTATGAGAAGAAACTAGCCAAGATATTATGGGATTAGATGGGATATCAGCTCATGTTTTACAAGAAGTGTAAGAGAACTGGCAATGACTAGGCTCTTCAGTTTAATTCTCTACAAGAGCTGAGAGGAAAGAGGAAAATTATTTTTGCCTCTCTCCACAAGTGAGTGGAAAAAGGCAAAAAGAGGTCAAAATAATTCCTTTGCACAAGGAAAGTTCTAAGAGTGTAGTAGTAACTAATAGACCAATCTGTATCTCACTAATGGTGGTAAGAGAACTAATAAAATTGGTCAAAAAGAGAATTAAAGAATGGATGGATAAGAATATTATACTGTATGAGGGAAAACATGGCTTTGGGAAGGGTTAGTCAGGCCTAAGTAATTTACTGACTTTTTTATAATAGAGTGACAACGAATTGAATAAAGGAAATGGTTACACAATGATACTGCTGGATTTTTTGTTACATATTATTATTATTACTATTACATGACACCTCCAAGGAGTTCAAAGGCTTGAGGAAGGGTACCTACTCTACAACTCTCTGTTTCCAACACTTAATCCACCAACTACAGTGAACCACAATTACCATCATAATCTACACCAATGCAATCTACTGTCCAACACCACTAGTATTTTTGTCTGTAAATTGCATGTGTTCTCAAGGCCAATTTGTTTGTTTGCAGGATGAAAAACCTAAGTTTTTGAGAGAAAAATCCTGCTACCTCCGTATGAGGTCGGCTAACTCACCTTCAGTTTAAAAAAAACATATAAAGATTTCAGTCATCATGACAAGAATCGAACTTAGGCATTTTCCGATCGAAGGGTGCATCGTACCATCATTCTTCCAACTGCTGTACAGAGGCACTTATTTTGCAAAAGGCATTTGACAGAATACCACATGGAACTCTGTTATGCAAATTAGAACAAATGGGGATGGATATGACACTGGTTATGTAGATAAGAGGGTGGCTGCTGGAGAGATATCAAAAAGTGGTATATAGAGGAGAAGAATCAAGGCAAAAGCAGATGACTAGTGGTGTGCCACAAGGTTTAGTGGTATCTTATTGGTCCACAGGTATATTATTTCTTATATCATTTTTGTACAAATTAAACAGAAATAATCTGAAAGGAAATATTCAGTTGTTTGCTGATGATGCAAAATTATATAGAATAATAGTTAATCAAGGCAATATGGAGAGTTGCAGGATCATTTAAATAGGCTGTTAGTATGGGCAAAAGATAATGGGTTTCAATTTAATTTGGAAAAATGTAAAGTTATGTATTTTGGGATAAATTCATTACAAGCCATGTACCACATTGATGGAACTGTACCCCAGGAAACAGATGATGCTAGGGATTTGGTGGTGGTGGTGGTAGACAGAGAATTGAAGTTTAGATAGCATATTGCTAAGGTTGCTAATGCAGTTCATCATTACTTAGCTATTGAAGAACACACTAAAGTAGAGATAAGATAGTTGTTATTCCTCTTTATAAAGCCTTGATTCATCCATATCTGGATTACTGTGTTCAGGTCTGATCTAGTTGTTTTCTTGGGGATAAGAAAATAGTGGAGAGGATTCAATGGCAAGTGATCAAGATGGTGAGTGGTCTGTGGAATGCACACTATGAGAATAGATTGAGGGCATGTGGATTACAGAAGTTGGTTAATAGGTGAAAAAAGAAGGGATATGATAGTGCTTTGTCTGTTAATGGCTTCAAGAAGTATCATAGATTGGGTGAATAGTTTGGGTCTCCTGTGATGAGTCATCAGACTCCATAGAGGTGCCTGTATAATAATAATAATATAACAATGAATATTGCATAACTTTAATGCAAAACTTTACATTTACTAACATTAATCTAACAGCCAATTTCATATTCCCACAATTCTTTCTTATTCGAATCATTCTGTAAGTACTGCATGTCAGCTGCATTCCTGATTATCCTACCTATCTTTGCATCATCAGCAAATAGTTGTATGTCACCTGTTGAATCTTTCTTGGTGTCACAAATGTAAAGATTGAATAAGAATAGACCAAGGACTGATCCCTCTGCTATATCACTGGTCACCGTAAATCTTGAATATTCACATCCCCTATATACCACTTTTTGATATCAATCAGTAAGTCATCCTCTTATCTATGATAACACCTATAACCCTATTCCATATTCTTCAATTATGCAACAGCCTTCCATTTTTTATCCTGTCAAAAGTCTTAGCAAAGTCCAAAGGTCACAGTGTATCCATTCCCCTTGTCTAACTCAATGGTAACATTATTATAAAATGTGAACAGGTTGCTCAAACATGACTTTTCCTTAGCAAACCCATGCTGTTCATTACAAAATATATCTTTTCTGATAATCCATTTCTATATGCACACTCTTACCAACTTTTCCAAAATCTTGACCACCATTGCAGATATACTAATAGGTTGATAGGCACATCAGTCTTTGCAACTACCCTTGTGCAATTGGGATTATCATACATTCTTTCCATTCCTGTGAAATTCTCCGTTCTGAGACTCAAATTGTATAGCATGGTCAAAGGATTAGCCAGTTCAGCTAAACACTCTTTTAGTGTCTGTGCTGATATCCCATCAGTCCCTATTGCCAAATTCTTATTCAGTTTGTGCAACGGCTCTAGTATCTCCTCTCATACATAAGTTTCTTTATCTATTGATGAGATAGCAGTGAGCTGAATGGTATATACACCAGGTTGATATCTTTTAACAAAATGGGTATTCAGTTGAACAATCTCTTCTGCATCTCCCACCTGCTTACCATCTCCATTCAGAAGATTATTCTTTCACATTCATTCTTTCTTTTACTTGTAGCATAACAATAGAATTTTGGATTGTTTTAACTTGCAGAGCCTTTTTTTTCATAGTCATCGTTTTGTACGATTGTTGTAACTGTTCTAACCTGCTCCTTTCTTAACTTTTCACAATTTATTCATAACTGACATCATCCCTATGCACACAATTTTCTTTGCACATCATCTTTAAGAATCTTTTCCTTAATTGGATTGACATTCCTTTGACTCCTATCCTATTTATGCTTTGAAATCTAGGGACAGATTTCAAAATTGCATCATGCACTGCTGGATATCCTTCCCACCTAGCAGATACTATCATGGGATAGAACCTAGCATAACCTGGTCATAATAGCGCCTCCGTAGCGCAATTGGAAGAACAACGGTACATTGCGCCCTTCGATTGGAATAGGCCCAAGTTCAATTCTCGTCGCGACGGGAGGAATCTTTATCCGGACGATTTCAATCGAAGGTGAGTTAGCCGATCTCATATGGAGGTAGTAGGGTTTTTTCTCCCAGAAACTCGGGTTTTTCATCCTGCATACAGACAAATTGGCTCTTCAGAACACACGCAATTTACAGACAAAAAAATACTAGGTGTGGTGGTGGTGTAGGTAGGCGATAGATAGAGATGATTCGTAGTAGAGGTTCAGTGTAGTGGTTGAGACAGTTGTAGGTGTCCTCCCACGATGAGTCTTCGGACTCCTTGGAGGTATCAGGAATAATAATAATAATAATAATTTCCTGCTTGATAGTTCAACATGTAACCTTATCTGAACAGACTGCATTTAAACTTAGCCACTTCCTAAGTCAATACAACACATTCACAGTCCAGATGCAGAACAGTCATATTTTTAACTGAAACTCCCTTTGACGCTATATTCAGATCTAAAACTCTTTGACCTTGAGTTCCATCTGTCACATGCTACTTGACTAAGTTGTCTTGCAAAAGCTCAATAAATTCAGTTTCATTCTTTTCATGAGATTTAATGTTCAGAAAATAAAGTCACTCATGATGATTACTTGTTTTGCACCCGTTAATGCTTATTTGGTAATACACATCTTTGTCAGTAGATCTATTAGATCCATAAAACACCTTGCTTATGTATTTGATCTTCTTAGACCCCACCTTATGCCATATGGCTTCAAACTTACTGTCACTTGGAAACTTTTGCTAGTCTTGTAGTCATACCTTTATACCCTAACCAGACTGAAATCATCCAAAATCATTAGCACCACACCCCTTCTCTCCTATCCTGTCTATTCTTAAAAATACTGTACTCTTATCTCTTCCTTACAATCCATTCACAATATAATTAACATGACAACAGAATGATAATTGATCCAGTACCGAGCACTGCAGAACTCAACTTGATACCTTTCTCTTCCTTGTGCATACTGACTGGCTAACAGATAACCAGTTGAAGTGAATGACATCTGTATTGATAATTGCCAATTCAGTATACTAGCCAATTATCTAAACTTGTTAAATATCATCTTGTCACTCTGCAATTCAAATTCCTTTTCAAAATCCAGAATCAGAGTATGTATGCATTCCTCCTCATAAGCTGCTCTCATAATCTTATTATAAAACATAATCAGACTTCTAAAATATGACTGTCTTTTACAAATCCATGCCATCATCTATAAAGAATCTCACCTCCATCCACCAATTCCATGGTTGTCCCACCAAACTTAGAAACTCATGGACAGTGGGATGAGCACTTATCATAATTTAATTTTCCATCTGATGATTTTGGATTAGTTCTTTATCTTCGTCTCACAGAACTTTCCTTATTAATAGTTTTTCCCAGATTTTTAAAAATCTACTAAAATGATGTCTTCTACAGGCCACAGCAAAACTGACAGGACCCAGTTTGAATATACAGATGCCAGTAGTTTATTTGCACGTGTGTGTTAGAGAGAGAGGATGAGATATAAAAATGCAGTAAATTATAAATTCATGGAATTAACCAAATAATAATAATAATAAATATATATATATATATAGTCATAATTTATAAATGAAAATGATATTTTATTTTTAATTAAAATATCCGCTGATCTATTAATTATTGGAAACATTTCTAAGATATTGCTATTTTTGAGATTACAGCTTTTGAATATGTATATGTCTACAAGTTTTTAAATTAAAAAGCCAGTGATCTCTAATGATTTAAAGGAAACTGCCTATGTCTACTGAAACTCTGAACATGCTTTTAATTATTATTATTATTACCACCCCAAGACCTCATGAAGTCAAAGACTCATCTGGGAGGTCCTTTTATCACACACACAGCTCATTTAATTTTCTAAACTTTCTAATACTTATCGTTATGCCGAATCTTCTTTTACAGCACACCGTGGAAAAGGCAAACTGCTACAATGCATAACAATTTACCTATAATAGGAACATTTTCACTGTTTGAATGTTATTTAAAAATTCATTGAAACTCCTTTCTCTTTAAATTAATATCATTCAATGAATAGTTAATTGGCATCATCTTTTTTCATACATATTTGAAACTAACAGTTGTTAATAAATTTCTTGGCCTTTGAACATATTTCTTCTTTCTTGAAGTTTCTGGAAATCTTTCCTGCTAGGTAAGCATCAAAAATTGAGGTACAGCTTTCAGTGTTATCTACAGACCCTCTCTTTGAGGTATTTAATTCCTTCCATCTTGTATCAGTTTATCTTTATTAGCTTGAATGAATGAATCTCCATACCCAGAAACATGCTCTTCTTGGTAAATGCCATTTATAGGATGTGTTTCTTGAAAAATGATTTTCATGATAACCTGTTGTATCCTACAAGAATAGGAGAGTGTATACAGCATTTCATACTCACAGTGCAGCAAAACTTAGAAAAAATTTTGTCTTAAAACTGGAATCTTAGTTTCAGATATTGCTTCTCTTTAGAGGAGGTAATCTTACAAAAAATGTACCAAAAAAAAAAAAAAACAAACTTGAAATTCATAAGTTTTTTTTATTATTTTTTAAGTTCCTTCACACTTGCAGAATCATTACATTTTATAGTAGGTCCTAGATGTATAACATATTTTCAATATCTCATCAGGGCAAGCATCTGCTTTGCCAGTAATTCATTTTATAGTATGAAGGTATTGAAATTTCACTACTACAGCATGCACACTTTCTGATACTGATCAGTTTCGCTAAAATTTTTACAGCATTTTAAAAGTGGAATCAATATTGTTAATAGCTTTCTTATTTTTTGCTGCACTTAATACACCTAATCTGTATGCGGTACAGTGAACACAATTCATGCGAGATAAATAATTCCAAATTATTTGCTGTGGCATTTTTTTTTCAACAAATAGCAGCTCTATCATTTCCAATATCCTATTCATTCACCAAAATAAAGCCAGTGTAAGAGGTTAAGTTTTCCTTTTCGTTTTTAAAATGAGTGTAGATAGAAATAAATCCATCTCTTCATTGATTTTTTTACCTTTTTACATAAGTATTAATTCATCTAGAACTGCTTTCAATTGTTCCATCTAGTAATTGATTTTGGATACCCCTATTTAGTTTCTTCCATAGTGGATGAAAAAATTTGAACTAATCTCTAATATCTACACACCCAATTTACCTGTCACTATTAACAGTCCTTCAATTTGTAAATGATTTATTATTTTAGCATGCAATTTTCATATCTTAACATTTCTCTCTCAATATTCTTCATGTATTTTAATAATAATGTGTTTAATAATTTTTCTTACAAGAAAAATGTGTTTTATTGTATTGTATATTTATATTTATTCCAACATATTTAGTTTGCAGAAGGGGGGGGGGAGTGAAAGAGATGATTGTTATGGCAGGAAAAAATGATTTGAGAGGGGAGAAATATACAACAAGAGAAGATTATTATTATTATCACAAGCAACTACAAGGAGTCTTTAGACTCATCAAGGGAGGCCCTAAACATAATGTCAAGAACTATCCAACATTTGTGCAGAATCTATCATACTCTGCTTTGAACTCATTCACAGTCATGGCACCCACAATAGACTCTTGCAACCTATTCCACTCATTCCTCATTCTCCAAGCAAAAAAACCTAGTTCTAACACCCTTGCTAATTACACTCTTACTCAGTTTCATGGATGGCCCTTAGTTCTCCCACCAACACACTTGTTCTAAAAAATTTCCTCTGAATTAATCTTATGAAACCTCTCAATAATTTGTATGTATCAATCATATAACCTCTATTCTGTCTATCAACCAGTTTCTGTGACTCACAAATCTTCAACCTGTTCTTGTAAGGTTCACTCCATAGACCTGCTACCATCTTGGTCACTCGCCTCTGGATCTTCTCCACCTCCTCCTCCTCCTCATCACCAAGAAACTCGGGTGCCCAGATCTGAATGCAGTAGTCGAGATGGAGTCTTATCAAGGCTCAATAAAGAGGAACAATAACCTACTTGTCAAAGTATTCTTCAGTAACCAAGTAATCTGATGAGCTGGAAGTTTTTATGATAATCTGATGAGCTGCTTTAGCAACTTTTGCTATGTGCCCCCTGAACTTTAACTCCCTATCCATTAACACTCATCTGTGGCTCCACTCTCCTTTGCCTAGTCTGCCAATCTATCCAAATCATCCTGCAAAATTTTGACATCATGTGTATTAACTATTGCTCTACCCAACTTTGCATCATCGGCAAATAAGTGAACAGTTCCTTTCCTATATCATTAATGAACAAACAGTAGCAGTCCAAGAACAGAACTCTGTGGCACACCACTTGTCACTCTTCTTTTGGACTCTACTCCTGAATAAACTATTCTCTTATATCTCAGCTGTTACTGTATTATAAAACATGAGCAAGTTACTGAGGCATGATCTATCCTTCACAAAATCATATTGTCCTCATACAGTATCCCATTTCTGTCTATCCATTCCTATATTTTGCTCTTGACCAACTTCTCCAATACTTTGACAACAACTCCTGATATGCAGATTGGTCGGTAATTAATTTGCTACATCAGTTTTGGAGCCTCCTTTATGCAATCGAACTATTTTTCCTTCTTTCCACTCTCTTGGGACTAACCCAGAATTGAGATTTAGATTAAACAATATGATCAAAGGCACGATCAATTCCTTCACCCATTCACGTAAAACTTGAGCTGGTATACCATCCAGCCCCACAGCTGTATTCACATTAAGGTTCTGTAATATGCTATGGACCTCCATTTCATTTACCTCAGATCCAGTATAAGCCTTTGGCTCTCTCATTCCTGCAATATCACCACCTGGATTATATACTTTTTGCAAAGTGTTCACGTAGTAATTCTGCTATTTTGACTGATTCAGTTACTTCCCTACCATTGCATGCCTTAAAATGATTCTGCCATATACATTCTTTCTTTTACTTGCCGCATATCGAAAGAACTGTTTGGGATGCTCTTTAGCCTGCATTGCTAACTTCCTTTCATAATCTGCTTTTGCCTTTCTTACCACACTAGTTATCCTATTAGTCTTTATCCTTAGTCTGCCATTACTTCCCTCAAACACTCCTTTACCAATTCTTTTTTCAACAGTTTTTTGCATAGAGAGTGGTAGGAGCATGGAATGCATTGCCTGAGAGGGTGGTGAATGTGCACACTGTGGATGATTTTATGGGGTGGTAGATAGACTGTTGTAAGAACATGGAATAGAAAAGCCTTTAGGAACATGGAATACAAAAGGTTGTAGGAACATGGAATGCATTGTATGAGAGGTGAAAAAGCAAATGGTGGATCACTTTAAGGAGTGGTACGATAGACTTTGTATTGACCTCCCACAAAAGAGAATATTCCAAGAGAACATGAAAATGGATATGGGATTGTTGAGGAGAGTGGTAAATCAGAGTGTAGCAGAGTGATTGGTAAATCAATTAGTAGGCAACTAAGGTTGTGAGGCCAATATATGTTTATAACTTGCCAGAAGAGCTTACCTCTTCTGGTCAGTCTGCCTGTTTTGCAGGATGAAAAATCTCAATTTCTGGAACAAAGAATCTTTACACCTCCATATGAGATAGCATAGTAGAAAAGGTGATTAGCCTGTTTGCATATGACAGTAAGGTGTTGAGATAGCAGAAGATGACAAAGGATATGTAGGTGGAGCTGTGTAAGGAGAAAATAGTGCTATTATTGAGGAGCCGAGTCCAGGATGAGGCAGGTGACCAGTGGTGTGCCTCAGGGCTCTGTGCTTGGGCCATTGTTGTTTAATTTGTATATAAATGATATAGGAAATGGCTTAAAGGGAGATATTCAGTTGTTTGCTGATGATGCAAAGTTGGGTAGCGCAATAAAAAATCAAGCTGATGTTGAAAGTTTGCAGGATGATTTAAATAAGCTGGTAGAATGGGCAAAAGGTAATGGATGTCAGTTCAATGTGGAAAAGTGTCAAGTCATGCATTTTGGGATTAAAAGATTACCAGCTGTGTACTACAATGATGGAACAGTACTCCAAGAGATTGATGAGGCTAGGGACTTAGGGGTGTTGGTAGATAGGGAGATGAAGTTCAGGGGACACATTGCTAAGGTGTCCAAGATTGCACATAGGATTACTTGGTTGTTGAGAAACACACTGACATCCGGAGATCATTATTCCCCTTTATAAAGCATTGATACTTCCACATTCAGATTAGTGTGCTCAGGCCTAGTCACCTGGATTCCTTGGAGATGAGGAGGCTGTGGAGAGGGTTCAGAGAAGAGTGACTAATTTGGTGAGTGATATAAAAAATGCTCCCTACATTGATAGATTGAGAGCTTGTGGATTGCAGAGGTTGGTTGATAGGTGGAAAAGAGGGGATATGATAGAAACATTTAAATTACTGAATGGTTTTTATAGGATTGATACAGGGGAAATGTTTCAGCTGTGTGATAGTGATAGAAGAACAAGAGGTCATCCCTGGAATTAAAGAAGAGTGTGGTTAACAAGGGTGTCAGAACAAGGATTTTTGCCTGGAGGGTCGTGAATGAGTGGAATACATTGCCTGACTTAGTTGCGAGCTCTTCGACTGTAAATAAATTCAAGAAGAGATACGACAGATATTGTTTTGCTAGTTTGGATCTCCCGTGATGAGTCTACTGACTCCATGATGATACCCATAATAATAATAATAATAATTTGGGAATGTGTGAGATGAATTTGAGGAATGGATAAAAGTGTATAAGAGCAATTGACTGCATGGGCTACTAATGGACATGTGATGTGTACTATATACATACTCCTATTAGTTGTCAACTTCACCTTCAGACATAGCTTTTCCAGCTATTTCAGCTATGGAAGGATATTTTACTTGGAGGAATTTTCATTTAGGCTTTTTAAGTAGATGACCTTCATCACCTAATGAAACAACACCAACATAGGGAGCATTTCAAGCGCAGTGACATGCATAAGAAGAGCTCCTGATTGGGATAGATTTTCTAGGAATAATTAAATATATATGCATAATTGTTTGAGTAAGAGAGGGTGTAAACGTTGTGCACTACCGGTTTTATTATTGTGAGGGATTTTTTTTGCCAAAACTTAATTACGAAATCGTTATTATTAAATTTAGTAACCTGCAAAAAATGGAGAGGCATTGTCATTTGATGATTTTAATTTAGATTTCAGTCATTTCGTTAAGTGTGAGGTCTGATATGTATTCTTTCGATTACATAAATGATTTGTGAATATTTGGTGAGGATGGAAGGAGGGTGTGTGCGAAGTGTGACCTGAACGAGGAATTGATGAATGCAAATATGAAATTGATGACAAAAAGTGTTAGTAGCAAGATTGTCGCGGGGAAAATAAGTGCACGTTTAAAAGAGAAGAATGGTGAGAAAGAGGCGAAAAATGTTAAAAAATCAATAAAAAAGAAAAAGAGTGATTTGAAAACTGTAACGGATGTTAAAAGGGACAAAGGTGAGCTGAGAGTGGTGGAAGGAAACGAAATTGAGAGAACGAATGAAACTAGAAATAGCGTGACGCACAAATCGAAAGTGAAAAAAATCGAAAGAATGGATGATAGCGAAAGTTCGATGCATGTTGGACTGAAACAAAGAAAGATGAATGAGTGTGAAAATGGAAAGAATGATAGCGAAAGTTGGACGCATGTTGGACCGAAAGTATGGAAGCAAAGAAGGATGAATGAGAGTGAAAGTGAGAAAGTTAGAAAGATTGAATGATAGAGAGAATGTGTCGTGAGATTCGGAAATTGAATTGGAATGGATGGGGCAAGAAATGAAATGGATGTGGAATGAAATTAAGAAAATTCGGTTAAAAACTATTAAAATAAATAATGATGGCATGAAAAAGTTAACGAAAGATAAGCGAGTGGCGTTGTATGGCGACTCCTTTATTAAAGGTGTGCTGGAGGATAGAATGCACAAGGTATGTTATCCAGGCGCTAAAATGAGTAGAGTGATTGAGGCATTGGATATGAGGCAGGAGTGAGCAAAAGAGTTAATAGTGTAAATAGGTACGAATGATTTGAGAAAGGACAAAGTGTGTCAGATTGGATATCAGGAGGCTGCTTAGAAGGATAAAAGAGAATAGTGTAACAGGAAGGGTAGTTAGCATGTTGCCTAGGTATGACTGTGGTGAAATGAGGCAGAGAGCAAGGATTATGAATGATATGCTAGCTGAAATGTGTGAGAAGATTGGAGTACAGTTTGTTAATGTGTGGAATGAGTTTGAGGGATGAAGTGAGCTGTATCGGAACAATGGACTGCATTTGAGTGGTTATGGTGTGAGTATCTTGGAAAGACTGCTGCTGGAAGTGAGAGAAGTGAATAGAGAGAATGAATCAGATCGAGAGGGGAGTGATGCGGAAGAGCAGGAGAGTAACACAGGAGAGATTGAAGAAGTAGATATGAATGGGGAAGTGAGTGGTATGAGTATAGAAAATGAGAGAATGGTTGAGCAAGAGAAGCAGATAAACGGGGAGGCTCGTTCGAGTGAGTGATATCAGTGGAACTAGCTGTAGATCCAGAAATGAGCTGTTGTGTTTGTATACAAATGCTAGAAGTATAAGAAACAAGGCAAATGAAATGGTTGCACTAATTGCGTGTGTTCACCCAAAGATTGTCAGAATAAGTGAGACATGGTTGGATGAGGATACAGGAATAGAGATGAAAGGGTATGATGTGTTTCGTGATGACAGAAGAGGTAAAAAGGGAGGGGGAGTGCTATTGATGATAGAGAAAGAGTTATGTCCATATAAAGTAGAGATGCAAGAGGGAAATAGTGCCAGTGGTTTTCAGGCAATATGCTGTGAGATAGAGGTGAATGGAATCAAATACTTGGTGGGATGTTGTTATAGACTAGGTGATGTGGATGGTGATGATAATGAAATGTACAATCAAATTTGCCAAGTAAATAAGAAAAGAGTGATCATTATGGGTGATTTTAATTATGGCAATATAGACTGGAATGATGAGATAGCAAATGGAAGTAAAGAAAATGAGTTTCTTGAGTTTTTGAGGGATAACTATCTCAGACAGTATGTAACAAAGGGCACATCAGGATTGAGGGTCTTGGATTTGGTCATCTCATCACAGGATGTAATTATAAATGAGGTGTCAAATCATCCACCAATTGGTGAGAGTGACCGTGAGGTGATTACCTGGAATGCAGCTTGGGGGATTTTCAAAAACTGTTTAGTAGATGCAATGCCTAAATGTATTCCAAGAGTGAGAAGGTTAAATAAGGTGGGTGTGAGATGGATGAATAAAGAGATTAAGCATGTGATATAGAGAAAAAAGGCATTGTGGAAGCAGCATAAGAGAAGTTGAAATAACCAATTCTATGAGGTCTACAAAGACCAAGCATGGAGGGTGACTTGGTTAGTGAGGGTAGCTAAAGAGAGGCATGAACAGCAGTTGGCTAATGAAGCCAAAAAGAATCCTAAGGAGTTCTTTCGATATGTAGCCATTAAAAGAAAGAATAATTATGGAAGGATGACATTGATCGGAGAAAATGGTATAAAGACAGCTGATGCAGACTGTGTGATGGAGATACTTAATGATCTTTCAATAAAGATCTTTCAATCTTGGAAATGTGACTTCATGGAGGGATTGAGAGCAGATGATGATGATGAAGAGGAGAGACTGACTGTAGGTGAGCAAGAGGTGTATGGGGAGTTGAGTAAACTAGATGTTAATAAGGCTGTGGGACTTGATAATATATCACACCTATTCTGAAAGAATGTGCCAGGGAGTTGACACCTGCCTTGAGATATTTTTTTAATATGAGTCTTGCACTCGGTCAAGTTCCTAAGGAGTGGAAGGAGAGCAAGTTTGTGCCACTTCATAAAGAGGGTGATCGAACTCAAGCATCAAACTATAGGCCTATCTGAGTGTCTGGTGTTGTGGTTAAGTTGTTGGAGAAGCTTGTAAGAACTAGGATGCAGAGTTGGGTTGATAATAATGGTATTATCTTTGATGGACAGCATTGATTTGCTAAAGGGAGGTCATAATCTACTTACTTATTACAATAAAGTGATAGACAGAGGAAAAGGATACACAGTAATATACTTGGATTTCGCAAAGCTTTTGATAGAGTACCTCATGATAGGTTAACAGTCAAACTAGAGCAGGTGGGGTTGGATATTAGATTGGTGCATTGGATTGGAGATGGCTATCTGATAGGTATCAACAAGTTGTGTATGGGGGAGCGATATCCAGGAAAAGGAAAGTCACTAGTCGAGTACCTCAGGGGTCTGTTTTAGGTCCATTGCTGTTTAACTTGTATATTAATGATATAGGTGAAGATTTGGATGGAGATATTCAGTTGTTTGCAGATGATGCAAAGTTGGGACGAACCATGAAGTGCAGTGAATATGTTGTGGCCTTACAGGAAGATTGAATAGATTGAGTGATTGGGCATGGAAATGGGGATGCGAGTTCAATGTTGCAAAAGGTAAGGTTTTAAAATTTGGAAAACAAAGATGGGATGCAGAATTTATGCTTGGTGAGAATATATTGTTGGAGGTAGAAGAAATAAGAGATCTGGGGGTGATAGTGGATAAGGATCTAAAATTTAGGGGACACATCACCAAAATTGTGAAAACAACACAAAGGCTTCTGGGAATGATGTGGAGGACACTGACATGTAGAAGTAGGGAGATTCTTGTTCCGTTGTGTAAGGCTTTGATTAGGCCACACATGGATTATTGTGCCCCGATTTGGTCACTGGGTTTTCAGAAGGGTGAAGAGATGTTGGAAAGGGTCCAAAGGGGACTGACTAAGGTAGTTTCTGACCTCTGGAGTGTCGAGTATGAGGGATGATCGAGAAGATGTAATTTGCAGAGTCTGGTGGACAGGAGGAAGAGGGGAGATATGATAGAGACCTACAAGTTGGTAAGGGGTTGTTATAGGATCAATGCTGGAGAAGTTTTACAGAGAATAGTGGGAGATCAGGGTAGAACCAGAGGTCATCCCTGGAAACTGTATAAAGAGAGTGTGAGTAGGGGAGTGAGAGGCAGGTTTTTTTCGTGCAGAGTTGGGAATGATTGGAATGCCTTGCCTGAGAATGTGGTGTCTGCAAAGAGTTTGAATGTTTTTAAAACACGGTATGATGAGCTGTGTGTGTGATGAAAGGACCTCCCAGATGAATGAGTCTTTGACTCCATGAAGTCTTGGGGTGGTAATAATAATAATAATAATGAAATAGTAATATGCTTACTAAAAGCCTGTAGTGGCTGATGTTCAAACTTCTGTTGATCTGTTCATCTGTTCAGAATAAGGGTTCAAACTTCTGTTCATCTTCTCACCTCTCTTCTAAAAGCAGTTGAGTGATATCCTTCAAGGGCATGCCATACATAATATGGAGACTAACAACTTCCTTCATTTAGAGGTATTCCTCAAGTAGCTCCTGTACACTATCCGATGTAGATAGTACATAGGATGAAATATGACGGTAACACATAAGGAAATTCTTTCAGCTGATGTATAATCTTCCTGCTGCTTATTCTGCCAGACTTGCAGTAAGTCCAAGTAGTATAGAGTATGCAGAGGACAATCTTTCAAGGTATGTTATAATATTGGGTCTAGTTGCTGTCTGTATGAATGACATGTTGAAGAGCCTATCACTCCTGACTTCATGTCCCTACTCTCTAATTAATGCTTCATTAAAAACAACTTGATGAATATAAATAACAATAATTATATAACAGTGGGATTTTTCATAGAGCCAATGTACAAACACACAACTTCCACATGTTTCACTGTCTACTGTCTGGCAGCTTCATCAGGAGGATTAACATATTAAAGAACATAAAAAATTCTGGAAACTCCCTGACAAGTTGTTTTCAAAACATGTAATGTGGGTTAGCCATGTATTTGCTGCTTGATGTGTCAAATGACACAGCAAACATAAGCTGTGTTCGTTCTTATGCATTGCTTTTATGTTACTTGCCTAATGGCAGTCTGATAAGTTATATAATCATATGTTATGTGGCACAATGCTCAGGTTCCTGTTTAAAGATGCCATTTGATCATATTACTAGCAAGGAATTCACTAAATGTCCTAAAATACAGATATTGAGGGCTCTCTCTCTCTCTTAACCCTCCAACTAAACAAAATGGCTGTTCACTAACAGAAATATGCCATTTTATCTGTATACAAGATGAAAAACCCAAGTTTCCAGAAGAAAAAACCCTACTACCTCCAAATGAAATTAGCTAATTCACCTCCAGTTTAAAATGTCCATCTAAAAGAACTATTCCTCTCATCGTGAAGAGAATCAAACTCATGTCTTTTCCATTCAAGGCACACAACTGTGAATGGAATAACTAATCTTTCTCTGGTTAGTACGAGTGACCAAGAAGTGATCACGTGGGTTGTAGCCAGTGATATGAGAACTTCCGTTGAAGAAGGGATTATAGAACTACAAGGATGGTGATTATGAAAATCTCAGGAGACAACCCTATAGCATGGAAAGAGAAAGGAGACAGATGCTGCTTTGACATTGATCAAGAGATATTTAACAGCAGTAATGTTTGAGTATATTCCAAATGTGAAAGCCTAAATAAAATAGGACCGAAATGGATCAATGAATGGAATGAAGATATTAAGTGTGAAATTTGGAAAGAAGAAGAAGGAGGCACAATGTAGGCAACACAATATGAATGTTGGTAATAAAGAGTACAAATAGAGCCAGGAAGGTAATTCACTAAATTCCCCACTGTTGGTAAAGACAGTAGAAGTACAGTATGAGCAGTAGCCAATCATGCTAAGAAAAATCCTAGCGAGTTCTTTCGATATGTAGCAAGTAGAAGAAAGATTGATTATGGGAGGATGATGATAGTTGATGACACTGGCAAATTGTTAACTGATACAGAGGATATGGTTGAAGTATTCAATGAGTAGTTTATAAGCATATTTCATCCTCATGAAGGGCAACATCATGAGAAGCTGGAGTGTAGAGAGTATGGTGGAGGAGGGACTGATAGTAATGAGCAAGAGGTATATGAAGAATTAAGTAAACTTGGTGTTAATAAGGCAGTACAAATAGCAGAAAGAAAGAAAGGCCTTAGTTTTTGGAATTTATTTCCAAGAAATTCAAGCCTGCTTAATCCTAAAAAATTAGCAAGCCTTATCTAGTTTTAGGAAATCACCCAAGATTTAAAAAATAAAAAAAATTGTATTTAAAAATAATACAAAAAAAAATTTTTAAAATATCATTGCATATCTCTATCATATGTGTGGTTTTAAGATAGCTTATAATAGAACTTCTTCAAAATTTTCCATGTTTACATTTGGTGATTGTAGGAAGCCCACTGCAAAGACATTTCTGGAAATAAAACTTTCCTTTCCAAATGAATAAAGATGATTGAAGGCAGTGTGGGAAAAGGTTTGTGATATCAAGTGGAAACAGATCTTTAAAAATGGTGACAGATTCTTCAATATGAACCTTTGTGAATATCTCTAAACCTGCTAAAATATCTGATAGATTAATCTGAATATCTAACATTCTCTCTCTCTAAAATGAGCTGAATTTTTTAAGGAGTTGTAATGTCTGGTGTGGTACTTGAGAAGCTTCATTAAGGGTTTAGAGAGAAAGCAGGAAGTGAACTTATTCTATATATTATTGGACATACAGGAATACATCTTTTTGTAGTTTTAACACCATATAATCTAAGAATGATTAAAAGGTTCCCTAATAATAATAAAAACAGTCATCTCAAAACAGAGGAGGGACATGTTATGGTTATTTTCAACAGTGCTGACTATGATCCAAAATCTTGACTCTTTGGTTAGACTGTTTCACTTACTTTGAAAAAACATATTTTGCATCACAAATGAACATCACCATTACAGACATTCAGATGTGATCTGTTTTTCAATGAAAACCTCAAATAGCAACTGTAGCTATCACCATACATTTTTACGGCCCAATCTGTATGATTCCTTTTGCCCCATGAAGCTATGTGCATAAGTTTGAGAGTAACACAGATATCACTGTAGTGACAAGTGGAACTACCCTTTCCATAGTCAGACTACTCTCTTGACTCTTCTACTCTCCTGATCCAAACATCTGCTTTAGTCAAATTATAGAAATTATTCCTACTGAAATAATTTCTGTATTTAGAAGTGAAAGATAAAGTCTAACTTCTCACTCCATTCAGAATTCCCACCCACTATCCAAGCCTTGGTTTAATAAAAAGTATGATAATGCAGTTCAAGAAAAAGATCCAGAGGATCTAGAGTTATGGTCAGATAATGACAGGTCCAGAACTCTTCCCTGTGAAGACAGATTGCAAGTTTTGTGGGTTGCAAAGTCTAGTTAATACAACAAAAACAGGAGATATTTCATACTGAAAATAGAAGTACATCATCAGTGTGTAGAAACAACAAGGCTAATCAAAGAACGGGAATACAAGGTACATATGACAATCAGTTTATCAATTAAAAATGGTTGTCCCATGCTAGAAATCAATATTAATAAATAATATTAAAACTGTTTTTGATGTTTACATAAAATGGGAATCTCCCAAACTTTTGGAAGATAGATAGATAGATAGATAGAGAGAGAGAAAGACAGACAATTGTTACAATTCAGGTTTACATTGGTCTAATCTGAATCAAGTAAATGTTCAGAAGCATTATCAACAAGAGAGTTGGTAGTGCTTCTGAACAAGACTATTTAAGTCTCAGCATTGGCAGGTTATCAGGAGATGGACAGGTGACACAATAGTTCCATTACATAAGGGTATTTCCAAGACAGATGTTGCAAATTATCTCAGTTGCAAAGTATCTCAGGAGTGGTGGTTAAGGATTTGAAAGTAAGTTAAGGCCAGAATTTAGGAATAACTGGTGGAATGCAATATAACACTCCACAGAGAACCCAGTTTGGAAAAAAGA